>NC_088366.1:60251024-60266024 GCF_034508935.2 Berghia stephanieae | reverse complement strand
TAATAATAATAATAATAATAATAAATAATATAATAATAATAATAATAATAATGCTGAAAACTTATATAGCGCTATAACTCCGAGACACCAGACACTAAGCGCTTAAATTACAAATTACTTTGGCTGAAACATACTCATTCACACACACAATCATACACACACACACACACACACACACACAACACACAATAGAAACCAGACAGACCTATCTTGCTTCTCATACCATCTACTAAAGACGAAACAGATATGTTTTAAGCGAGCGTTTAAAAATAGACAAAGATTCTTTTTCACAAATGCTCTGTGGTAAGACGTTCCAAACAGAGGGTCCGAAATTAGAAATGGATCTCATTCCAGCATTTTTCCGTATTCGAGGTACAACTCGTTTGGTGGTATCACTGGCCGAACTTAAGGAGCGGGGTTTTGAATATCTTTCAATTAGTTCTGAAAGGTAGGAATGGACAGTACCTTCAAGACAACCATACACTAAAACACAAGCTTTGAATTTAATCCTTCTCCTCAATAAGCAGCCACTGCAGGTCATGAAGCAGAGGTCTGGCAGAATCGCACCTACGCTTCATGAATACTAGTCTGGCCGCGCTGTTTTGGACAATCTGAAGACGCCTCAGATTATATTGCGAAACGCCAAACAACATAGCATTGCAATAATCCAATTTCGATAGTACGAGGGACACAACCAGGTGTTTGGTCACATCCTCAGATATGAACCGCCTAATGGAAACAATGTTTTTTATAATGATAGACATTCACATATATGAATAGCACCGATTGATTTAAATAATGTGATGGAATATTTGAAAGTTCATACATTTATCTTACCATTAAGTTACTTTTTGTATCTTTTACATAGGAATATGTTTCCCGACACCATCATGGAAACTTTACCTACAAGAACTTTTTGGATGGGAAGAAGACTCTAATCAATAAAACAGGAACCTACAGCCTAAGAAAGACGGGAGGTGTTATGTGGAGTAAGTATATTCAATATAAATGATTAAGATGAACATTTTATGAACGATTATGGTTTTAATAATATCAACGACTATGATGACATGTGGAATTCTCAATTAAACAATTTTATGAAGTTTAATGGCAATAGGATTCAATAGTCTGATGTCACGTCCGCCCAGCAACGAGCAGCTTGGTTCTAGAAAAAGAAAATCGGAACTCTGTATTCTTCATGCTGGCTCGAACTTTTTCACATGTCATGTAATCAGAATGTATACAAGTCAAAACATGATCATATTTATAATGTTTTTCTCCTCGGGCTGAACTTTTAAGCTCGTCGGAGAAGTATTTCATAAGGGCAGTGTTCCGATTATTTAGAACCAGTTACTAAGTTACAAAGGAAGTGCCGCCACGACGGCTGAAGCCTATTTTGAAGCTATTTAAATTTCTGAAATTAAGTGGTAATACGAGATGAGAGCAGTCTCTAGGGAACGAAAACCCTTCTTTTTCATCGATATGTAAACAGAAAACTATTTATAATATCATAGCAGAATAATAGGAGGGAATAATAATAAGAACAGAGGGCATTTTCTACTTCAAACAAGAAAAACTACCATCTTGACCTATTTGTACTCCCAACAATCTTTTGTGTTGAAGGTAAATTTTGTGAGCTTATATCTCTCAAGTCATTCTGTTTTCGTAAACAAAATGGCGGTTTCGGTGAAATGCTGTAAATGCTTTTAAAATAAATTTAACACCCTAAAGGAAAGAAAGCACGCAATGATAATACGTCCTAAGATTACGGAGACGTCTAGAGAGAGCACAATCATGGACTCCCTAGCCAAACTGACCAGTTTTCCCTAGAAGATCAGGATTTTGATCGACAAGCTCAAATGGCTTGTTTAGGATAGACCACGAATACAATTCTCCCCCTCCCCCTCCCCTCACGTCCCTCCATCAGCCAAAAGGTCTTTCCAATAGCATAATATTATACTAAAATATTTTAAATTCTTGCAATGTTGTCTCAATAAAATTAGTTGAGATATTGGCAATTGTATAAATATAAATATACGTCAACGTTCAGATCGTCAGTGTATTCATCTGGTAAGTTGACTTTCTACATATGACTATAGTGGTTGGTTCGAATATCATTTTTCACTTTTTAAAAACTTGCTTTTATAAGATAAATCATGTTGCAAATGTCAATGTTCCTTCTACCCATTAAAAATCTTTTTAGCTATTTTAACTCGCCCCCCCCCCCACCTCCCCACCCTCCGAAAAAATAGACTGGAGAACATCCCACTCTTTTTTCCAATAGTTATTCCCTTTAATGTTTCTATTCACTCTTACTATTTTCATTGTGAGTGAAATAAAGATTGATATAAATGGTGAAATGATTGAATGAACATTCCTGGAAATAACCGTTTGTGGAAAGTGTTGGCAGATAGATAGTGACCCCAAGTTGAAATATTTTGAATTAAGGTATCTTTTGCACTTGTTAGAATGAGCCATTTAGACCCTTCCGATCACATTTTAATAGATCTCGCTTGTTCAAATTTAAATTACATTATTAAAAAAGGGAGGGGAGTGAGTCTTTGAGAGACAGAGGAGATAATCAGAGTCAAAACCATTTATTAATCGTGAGTGGGTTTGTGTGTTAGTTACTACTACAAAACCTTAAAGAGGAACCCCCCCCCCCCAACCACCACCACCAAAAAAAAAAGTCCCAAAGAATGTAACACCCGAAAACAAATTATTTTTTTTAAAAAAGCAATTGAAAAAAATGCAAAAGGTTATTTAGTTGAGTGTTATAAGGATGAAAGTATTGTACTCAATCCAGATATCAATATAACTCATAAGTAGCAAAAGCCAATAGCATTTTAACACACATTAAAAAAACATAAAACAAAATATACAAAAAGCACCTAAAAATGATAACAGTAATATTTCTTTATTTTTAGAAAAGCAAACAATAATTAAAAACAAATCAATAAAAAAATATATTTTTGTAATACATCTAAATTTAAGAACAAATCTTAGAAAAAAACACGAACTTACTTTGAATTGTATGGCCAATTAAAATTCATTATTATTTTTATTATTATATATTATTATTATTATTATATTATTATTATTATTTATTATTATTATTATTATTATTATTATTATATTATTATTATTATTATATATTATTATATTATTATTATATTATTATTATTTTATTATTATTATTATTATTATTATTATTATTATTATTATTATTATTATATTATTATTTATTATTATTATTATTATTATTATTATATTGTAGTCGGAAGGCCAACCCTTTTATCGCCCTATCAAACACAGACCTTTTAAACAAATTTTAAAAAATCAAAATCGTGGTTTCCCGCTAGCTAAATAGGGCGATATCTCTTATTTAGCAGTTCGTGAAAATTTCACCTTGTCTTTCCAGTTAAGTGGCGAACATTTGTAAAGTTTGTGCCGTTATTGTTTGTTTGTTTATTTACTAAGTTGCTAAAAGGTTAAATGATTTTCAATAAGATGTCAAGCCCAATCCCTATGTGCTAAAGAACTTCAAAAACTAATGTTTGGTATTGGAATTAAAAATGCCAAACTGACATCTGTACTCTCACCTTTCAAAACTATTTTCTGTACATTTCAGTTCTATTAGTACAACATGTTCTATTTATCGTTATTACGCAAATTCTATTTTTTTAGTAGTAATACGAATAGGTTCCAGACTATTTATTAGTACATATTATAGGGTCAGTCTTTCAGAAATAGTTATATAATTACCATTGCACTTTATAAAAACGTTAAATAGTGAATTATTACGCACTATTTCTTCCAATGCGTAGCAATACAATATTTTCCAAGTTACGTGAACAGTTTATAACAGCCATTATCAAAAATCTAGCTGAAATTGATAACAGGGTAAAGTAGGATGAACACATGAAAATAATTAAACATAAAATTTGCAGACGAGACAAACTTACTTTTTAATCAAATCTTCCTCAGTTTGTAATTGATAAAACTCCTTGCACATAATCTTATAAAGCAGTAATAGAAAGTGTCTAGTTGTCTTTTATAATAGCTTGTAGAGGAGCTATTGAATAACAGAGGACACTATCGATGTGTTTTATTGATGACAAAAAGGCGTTTAATAGTCAGGTCAAACATGACACATTAATACAATAACAAAATACCAACAGAAATAGGAATTGATGATAAAGATGTGTCTCATTCAAGCCCTATATTACACCCAGACCCCTATGCATAATAACTAGCCAAACAAATTCAGTCTATCTTGATAAAGAACAAAGTTGGTGCAAGGAGTGAAGGACACAGCCTTGTTTCACGCCGCTGCATGGGAAAGGATTCTGAGATTTCACAGGCTGATGACTGATCGTGCTCTTCGTGTGGTCGTGTGGAAGGAGGCAATGATGCTGAGCTCCTGTGGAGGACAGCCAATCTTCTTTAGCAGCAAGTAACGGCCCTTCATGCCAACAAGGTCAAACGCATTTGTCAGTTCAATAAATGCGACGTAGGGGGGCATCTCCTGTTCTCTGCATCTCTGCTGGAGCTGTCCTACCCAAAAAATCGTGTCCACCGTCGACTTCTCGGCTCTAAAGCCACACTGCGACTCAGGGTAGATACGTTAGGCAAAGACTTGCATTTGAGAGAAGACAACACGCGCAAAGACTTCACCCACAATGCTCAGTAGAGATTCCCTTGTAGTTATTACAGTCACTGTGGTCTCCCTTGTTTTCATAGAGGGTGATAATCTTGGCGTTGCGCATATCCTGAGGTACCTTACCTTCTCTTAGGCAAAGACACAGGATGTTATGTAATGGTTCCAAGAGGGCTGGATTACCACATTTGATGATATTGGGAGGAATACTATCTTCACCGCCAGTAGTCGTTGGCGCAACGCCGTTCTGTGTGCTGTACTTTGTTGACTTGGGTCACGCATATAGCTGACAAGTGCTCTGCGCTTGGTATCAATGCCCGGCTTCAAACTAATCATTGCTCTTGCGCTCCTGTTTGCTCTACATCAGAACTGCAGTACTGTAAATGGCGTCTCCTAGAGAGTTCCAGGTGTCCTCTGCGTTTTGTACTGCTTTTCTATGAGCTGTGTTGAGAGTTTTCTCAAGTTGTTCGTTGAACTCTGTGTTCTTTTCCGGGTAAGCTGTCTTGCTTATGTTGATCCAGGGCTGGCCCTTTCTCTTTGAGTGATGAAATTTCTTTGGTTTCAGTTTCACCATTGTTGCAATCAAGGGGTGATAGGTGTCGTAATCAGCACTTTGATAGGACCTAGTGTTGCAAATATTTTTTAGAGAATCACGCTTAGCGATCTTCATGTCTAGCCGATGCCAGTGTTATGACCTTGGGTGTCAACATAACACCTTGTGACATGCTTTGTTCTATAAGTAGGTGTTCGTCACGCATTGTTTGAAATAGCAGCCGAGTTAAAACGGCCTCTGACAATTCCCATTCATCTTTCCTATGCTGCAGAGCCCCAAAACATTTGGCCATGCTTCTCTGCCGTCAGCAACTCGCGCGTTGAAGTCGTCAAGAAGGTAAATGTGCTTCGCTTCTGGGATCTTGTTGACAACGGTGACTCGTCTATTGACGCATAGAAGTGGTCCTTTACTTCAGAAGCTTGCAATGTTGGTGCGTAGACGCAAACAAGATTCACCGATCCCTGCATGGATGACAGATGCAGCGTAAACGTTCTCTCTGTGCCGTCTATTAGCGGTTCTATCATGCGTAACAATTTATGGCATAATGCAAATCCAACACCAAGCTTCCTCACTTCTTCAGTGTCTTTTCCTTGCCAGAAGAATGCATAGGAGTCTTCCGTCAGGAATCTCCTCTCTGGTAGTCGTGTTTCCTGCAGGGCTGCTTTCTCAATGTTCAGTCTGTTCAGTTCACGATCAATTACTGCTGTCTTTGGAGCATGGTCAATGAGCTGGTCTGTCAGTCCCGGGCGCATAGTTCTTTCTTTCCAGCTTGCTAATCAAAAGCTGGTGACTTTGTTTTCTGTTTCCTTAACTTGCCTGATAAACGGGTTAATGGTCCACTTGTCAAGCTTGCAGGATCTAAGCTCCAGGCACCCTCTGAAGCAGGCAGAACGTGGCGGGTCACCAACCTTCTGGCTGTGGGATGTTCAGCTTGAGGCGGGCGGTAGCTGACCAGTAGGATTATGATGATCCCTCCCATTATCGAAGACAACCCGTAGCGTACAACTCTGCGCCAATCGAGCAAGGACATATGACTCGGCTTCCGTGTTGTTACTCTTCATCGGTGAAAGTGAGACTGGAGTGTCCTCTCCAGGGCACGGTCTGGGCAAATAGTGTGAAGATCCTGGGTTGTCGAGTAACCAGAACCTCCCACTTTCCTCTCTGGTGTGCTCCAAAGGATCGCAGAGCGATACGTTTGGCATCCGTTTGGCTGCAGATTTTTGGAGGGTTAACTCCTTAGCCTTTCCTTCTCCCCAAGGTATCCACTATGCAGCGGAGTCATACACCAATGGCAAGAGCTTGGGTGCTGGATGATTGGGCGACATTGGATCCAGGTTCTACAAGCTTCATAACTGCCCAGCATTACTTGGCACATCTGAGGTGTTACATCAGATGAACTGCCTATCAAGGCTATCGAGCCCCCTCTAACCGAAAAAAAATTGATGAGATTAATAATAATAATAATAATAATAATAATATATAATAATAATAATATAATAATAATAATAAATAATAATAATAATAATAATAATAATAATAATAATAATAATAATAATAATAATAATAAAAATATAATAATAATAATAATAATAATAATAATAATAATAATAATAATAATAATAATAATAATAATAATAATAATATAATAATAATAATATAATAATATATAATAATAATAATAATAATAATAATAATAATAATAATAATAATAATAATAATATAATAATAATATAATAATAATAATAATAATATAATAATGATAATAATAACAATAATAATAATAATGATGTTGGATCCACATTGTACAGAGCTGGATTAAATCCCCACAATACCTTCTTTTTTTATACTTGACAGACCTAAGGTCACTAATCTTTCTTCATATGATATGGATTCTACTCTATGACGCATTCTCATTCTTGTTGCTCTCTTTTGCATATTTTCAATGTTGAAATCTTTGAATGTGTAATCCGTGATATGTTAGCAATTTTACTCTCCACTTAGATTATCTAATCAGTTGTTTCAATTGTTGCATCGTTTGGACTAAGATGATATCTTTGTGTTGTCCACAGCATAACGAGGAAATATACAATCTCAGCGGATAGGTCGAGATGCGAAAACTCAAAAAGATACGGTGCTACCTTTGACGGCTGTTACTCCATTCGAGGTAGAATGTTAGAAGGATGGAAATTGGATCCTGTAAGTAATTTTCACAATTGTACGGAGTTAGGTGAGCCAGTAATGTCTGTTTGTATTCTTTCAAGCGATTGTGTGAATTATAGTGGGAGGACTGGTATGATAGTCAGTAAACTTTAATCCTGGTGTTGGTTTCTTGTTGATTAATAACTTTTAAATAAATTAAAGAGAGAAAAGATGGAGTAAAATTGGTGTAGTAAAATGGAAGAGGATGAAAGGGGCGGGGCCATGTAGCATTTTGTGTTTAGATTGAAGAAGATGAAGGGGTTGAGTGGCATGTTAGGTCATGATAAAAGAAAATGAGTGGGGTCACCTGACATGGTATATCAAGATTAAAGAGGATGAGGGGTCATGTGGCATGATAAGGAAAGATTGAAGAGTAGGAGGTAGATAATCTTGCATTTTTGCTAAGATTGAATAGGAGGGAGGGAGTCATCTGGCTTCTTGTCAAAATATTATGAGGATAAGAGGGTCATGTGCTAGTTGTGGTGGCATTGAATAGCAGGGAGGATGTCATTTGTCATGATGTGAAAATATCAAAGAGGAAGCATGGGGTCATATGCTTGTTGTTGCAAGATTGAAGATGACTATGGGGCTATCTGACATTAGTGGAAGGATGAAAGAGGACGCACGAGATCATCTTGAATGTTTTGACAATATTTGAGAGAAGGGATGGCATCGTCTGAAATAAGAAAAGGCAAGGAGCTCATCTTAAATAGCGTGATAAGTTTGAAAAGAAGAGCTTGAATCATCTGGAATGGTGTGACAAGATTGAAGTGAAGGGATGGGGATCATCTAGATTGTTGTGACAAGATTAAGGAGGAAAGAGGGGGAATCATCTGGAATGGCGTGACAGGATTGAGGAGGGATAAAAGAATTGTCTAAAATATTGTGACAAGAGTGAAGGGGAGGGAGGGAATCATCGGGAATGCTGTGACATGATTGAAGATTACGAAGGGAAATGAATCATCTGGAGTGTTGTGACAATATTGAAGTGATAAATAAAATAATATATATTGACAAACACTTCTTATTAAATACTACTATAATATAATATGGTGTATAAAGGTCCAGAAATGACAAGCATTTTCTGTATACACGGAAACACGCCACTTGCTATTTGGAACGGAAAAGGTTATTTTCACTATAAACCGGATTACAATATTTGCGAATTCAGACAGAAACTTTCTGAACTGATTCTGAACATCATAGCAATTATATAGTTGTTGGCGGCGGTGATGGTAGTGGTGGTGGCGGTGGTGTTACAGTGGCCTACTTGTAGTAGTAGTAGCAATAATAGTATTGATAAAACTATCATAACATCTAAGAAGATGAAATCAGGTGATATCTTAGATCTGTCTTTAAAGGAAAGTAGAACTCAATTTCCTCAATAAGTCTTAGTTTTATACAGTAAACAGATTATCATAGTGGTAAATAGACTTTACAAATTAAACTATAATCAGATTTTTAAATTAATGGCGCGTGTTTTTCTTGTATTTCTCAGCTGTCCCTCGATAAAAACAATTGCAAAAATTTGAGTCAACCTTGGAATCAATATGTCTTAACTGAATATAGATTTTGGACCGCATTGATGCCATATCAAAAACGTTTTCTTCTTTAAGGCATATAAAAAACTACTCTAAAACGGCTGGCATAAAATTAGAGATTTTACACTGTTAGATATGTTAAAAAGTTACGCACCACAACGTATGAGATGAATTCATCGTATTTCCAAAATATCTCGTGATGACACTGTGATTCCGGCTAGTGATTATGAGTTCACGTCATAATGTTTCCGAATAAAAACAATTCACTTTAACTACTATAAACTTAATACTTATGTAGTTGCATTAAATATCGAATTTGTTATTTATGGCATATTATCTACATCATGTCGCAATTACCAAAGACTGATATAAAATCTCTAGCTTTAAATCATTTGAAATACTGATTGTATACTCAACATTGTCAAATTAACAATGAATGCTGTTTATATGACTTTGAAAATGTTTATCTATTTTAGCATGAACGTTTCACAGAGCATTTAAATGATTTAAAGCATATTAGGCTATTAAACGATACGATACAATAAGACATCTCTAATGGTTCCACTCTCGTAACGCTGCGAAAAGAAGTCTTCTTGTATCTATCGATAAACCATTAAAGAGGACGGCTATGTATTGGAATTTCACAATCATTCATGAGAAGATGGTTCTCCAAATACGGCAGAGAGATCACCAGTGTGGAACGACATGGTAGGAAAAGGATCCTAGACACCTTTGATATGGATATCATCAAAAAATATATGGAGATGGATGACCGTAAACATACATCCGACAAAAGAATTGACCTCTTATAATTCTTGTTAGAAAAAAGTCCACGGGTTCTGGACACAAGATCATTGTTATTCTTGCAGGTGGCGAAAATACTGGATATTTTAAAGGATACCATGCCATTGTTTCTTCTCTGTATCATCTGGAGGTAGAGAATATTATTCTGGTGTCAATGCAAAGATGTTTGAAGACTGGCTAAATACCGTTTGCAGACTTTTCTTGCTCAAAAAACCCAGTTCTAGTGTATTTGACAACGCTACCATTGGGTGGCCCATGATGACTTCAAGGCTCCAACTTTGGCAAATATAAAAGTGGACATAATTGCATGGTTTCAATCAGGCAACACTACATATTCTGACCCTTTATCAAAGGGTCAATTATACTTCTGAGTAAAAAGGAAACGAACCAGAAACAGTTTTTAAAGCAGACTGTCTGTTCAGGGCGTTTTGAGACGAGGTTGCGCGACTTGCACCATATCACTGTGCGCGCAATCCAATCGAGGTCATTGGGTTAGGGTTAGGGTTAGGGTTAGGGTTGGGGTTAGGGCCTAAGTAAAGGGAAAGCTTGAGAGGAGGAACACACATTTTACTCTCATCGACGAGGCAATAAATGATATCATTCCACTTCTTTCAAGGAAAACCCTACAATTTTTTAGTAAATACGTAACCGTTGAATTACGTTTGAACGCGTTAAGTAAAAAAATATCCAACGATTGCAGAATATTAGCGCACATTTTATTTGTGTAAAATAGATATGTTGTAAAAGATAGTTGATTACAATTATAAATAAGCTTTTGGTGCGCATAAATACAAATGCAATATTTTTAGTTTTAGGTCAAATTATCATTCAAGCAGAAGGGAAAGATACACATTATGGTGAATAGAAGTACTTATACCATACTATTTGGTTACAAAATGTCTAATAATCTTACTTGGAGGGGGGGAATAAACGAATCCTTTCCTTTCTTTGTACTTATTAAACTCGTTATATTATTATCGTGCAATAACACATACGAGCGAGCTCGTTGTGTTTTGGGCACGATAAAAATAACTCGTTTAATAAATGCACAGAGATGACAGAATTGTATATCATTCCTTTCCTCTCCCTAAATAGGAACGCGTAATAATATCATATTTTCAATAATAGTTTGTGGCGTCAGATTATAAATTGTTAAATTTCACTGAAAATATATTTTATTTATTTGTTTTTGCTTTGAACAAGTCTTTTATTCAAAGAAGACAAAATCGGAATTAATTGACGGGTGAAATAAATGATTTCTTACACTTTGCTCCCAATGCGCACTGGCAAGCTCGTGCAACGATTGGGAACATGTCCGGAATTCCAATAGGCAAGACTGTAAGAATCGTATATTATAAGAAGGAAATACTGGGGAGAAGGCATGCTCCAACCTTCGCAAACTGGAGGAAAATATACATTTTATTGGATAGACTGATGCTCGAAATCTTTCCGTAGTCGTTCAATTTCTCCTTTTCATCATCCTTATTATCAGAATGTGATGACCAATGAGTCCAGTATTTCTGTGGTGTGTTGGTGTGTTGTTGTTGTTGTTGTTGTTGTGTTGTAGTTATTTTTGAATGCGTGTACATATTTAGGGAAACAGTGTATCATAAATTGATGAATTTCTAAATCCTCTTTGGCATAAATACAAGCTACTTCTCAAAATTTTGCAATTAAAATATTGTTGGAAGCGCGTAATGTTCACTTTCGTTTCTAGTCATGAGTAATGTTTATTGATAGTTATAAAATTTAGATGTCTGATATAAAATTCCATTTCATATTCAAATATTGTATGGATATCGTTTAAGTTTCAATTAACTGGACATTCTATTTTAACAAATTCCTTCAAATAGGATAAGCGGAAAGTTCATAATTTTGATTATGTAAATTTATGAGCTCCGATACTTACCTGTTATCGATTTTAATATAGCTGTAATAAGAGAAATCCTTTCATGTTTCTTTTTCATTTACGAAAAAATAGTTTTTTAAGTAACACACATTGATTCAAAGTGTCTACAAATGTTTTCAGCTGTGCATTGAGGCACAGCTGAGAAATAAAAAGAAGAAAAACTTTAAAATCTTATTAAAATTCTGACTATAGTTAAAATTATTTTTTTTTAATTACATGTACAGCTTCACTTATTTAAAAAGGCAATGTGCTCGTAGATTTTAATTTTTAATTTTCATTTCTCATCTCCCTGGTTTTGACAGGATTGAGGATGGTAAAGAGGGGAATGCCAAATGAAACACAATGATTTTGTATTTTACTAATATCATTACATTTCTTTTCAACAGCGCATCCTTCCTGTCCAGGTATTCCTCGAAAGAGACCATAGTAATAATTATTGCTACCGCGTTTTTGACATTACTTTTGGCATGTTTAAGAAGTATTATTCGCAATATGACAAGATTAAAACCATCTACTCTGAATCTGATATGAATGAAATTTTCCATAACTGTCCAAGAGTATACAGTTTGTAAACCGACAAGAGATGTGACAACATCGAGGTATAAATTGTTATTATGTTTGTGACGAATTGATCGTTTTTGTCTCATTAGATTAAATAACTGACCCATATTTTCTATCGTATGCAGTAACTTCTTCGACGTAGTTACTAACTATAGTCAAATTTTTTATTCATGGAGCGTGTTTTTCTGTTTTTTTTCTCAGCTGTCCCTTTATCAAAAGTTGTAAAAAATTGTGTCAACCTTTGAATCCATTTGGCTAAACTGAAAATAGATTTTGGACCATGTTGATGCCATATCAAAAAAGTTTTCTTCTTTAAACCTATAAATGAGTTCGAGAAGTAATTCCCAAGTCATTAGTAGGAACGGCATGTAATTTAAAATTGAGCTTTAAAAACTTTAGCTTTATATAGAGCAATATCCACTAAATGTGCTCAAAGCGCTTTACAAGGGGTCCCTGGTCAACAGCAACATTTAACACGTAGGACGGGTCATGCCGCCTGTTAGGCGATAGTACAATTTTTCGGAGAAACACAACGCTGTTAACGACCAGGTACTCATTTTACACCTGAGTACGTTGAAAGAATGTGCGTAAGAGTCTTTTCCAAGGACTCAATTATGCACCCGAGCGAGGTTCGAACCCAGGACCTTCCGATCCGAAAGCGAGTGTCATACCAACAGACGACATAGCCGCACAATTTCTTTTGATTAGTATTTAAAGACCAGTTCAATGAATAATGAGGAGTCTTCTTTTTAGGTAAATATTCAAAGATCGAATATATGAATATTGGGTGAACAGAAAAAAGGACAGATATCGAACTTTAGAGCGACATTTACCTCTAATTTAAACAACAACCTTTTCCGATGATTAAAATATCTTGGAATTTTTTTTAAATCTTTGAATTTTGAGAATATCAGTATTTACCTCTCCGTCTTTAAAAAATAAATATTTATCATGATGCTATATGTGTTATTTCTTGATACAATCTTAAATTTACAACAGAATTCTATAGATATGGTTTTGAGCTTTCGTAAAAGAAGCTTGGAAAAGGATTTTTCTAAGGAAAATTGTATGATATATGATATTGAGTCAATAGGGATGAAAAGTCTGATGTCACTTCCTCATAACAACGCAAAATAACAACAGATTTGTTCCAAACAAAGGCCTGTAACAGGCTTCCTCCTCAACAGAAAACAATGGGGTTGGCAAGTCTGACGTCACTCACTTTTAACCCTTTCCTTACCAGCCGTTATCAGAATTTCCCCCAAAATTTCACACGTACCCAACACAAAAATTAGTTTGTTCCTATCTTCTTATCTTATCTTACTAAAGGCTTAATAGGAATTATCCTTTAAATGCCTTATACAATAGTTTATAATTACAGAATCTCATATAGCTTTTACTGTATCATTCACAGACAGTTTTACACAACTTTGAATGTCAGGAAAAATGTATCAATCGAAAAATACAATCATATAATACTGGTAATTGAAAATTGGTCAAGATCGAATGAATCATAAATGTACAAAGTTCATAGTACATGAAATATTAATGACAAAAATAACCATGAAAGCAACAACGATAATAAAACATATATTAGTCTCTGATAAATTATGATTTTTACATTGTTTCAGGTGTCATGCATTTTATTGGTCAACATTTACAAATCAGTCTACAAAATCATGAAATTAATGGAAACAGTAATATCCACATGTCAATTTAAAGTTTAAAAGATAAATAATTAAATAGATAAATAACTACAGAAACAAACAAACAAATAAATGAATAGATAAATAAAAATTAATAAGTTCAAACTACTCAAACAGAAAACCAGCAAATTCATTCTATGCATAAGATTGATCAGAAAAATGAACCCTACAACACAATGTCACAATTTTATAGCTAAAATAAAACATTTTTCTTTAAATTGTGTGATTTACATAATAAATCTGAATGATAAATGTGGACCGAACTGTAACGATTGTGACGATTTTCTTTTGGTTGGTAAGGAGAGGGTTAACAACGCATAGTGACTTGCTGTTCTTGAGGCTTGGAGATAATGCATTTCTTTGCCCTCACCAGTACCGTATTCGATCGTAGCCATCGTTAAATCATCGCCTGAAACTAGGACCGTGGCCATCGTTAAGTTATAGCATGACACTGACCAAAAAACTACGTCAAAAGACCAGTCTTTGGCCACAAAAGAAAACAAATCGTGAGTTTTATTCAATAGTTCAAACAATGGGGCCACTTTTTTTTTCAATGAGCACAACTACCGACAACTCACGATGCGGTTAAAAAATAAACAATGACGTCAAAATGCCAGTCCTTTTGGATCTCAGTGTCAAGCTATAACTTAACGATGGCTACGCTAGGACCCACTAGGACTTATATTTTGACGCCATTGTTTTTAAATTTATGCTGTGCGTAGTCAGTTGCTGTTAGTGCTGAAGGAAACAAGCGATCCAATAGGATGAAATATTGAATACAACTCACGATGTGTTTTATTTGTGGCCGGACTTGTCTTTTGACGTAATGTTTGGTCAGTATCCGGCTATTAACGATTCGAGTCATTGTTGAAAAAATTATTATATGTTAGTCGAGTAATGTCTATTACTGTAAATCAAACCAATCGGAATAATAAATTGAGATCCATTTTTTGGAACTAAAAGACATATTTTAAAAATCATGTTATCAAAAAAACATCAGCGGGTCATGTGATACAAATATAGAACTTTTATTGGCAACCAACTAATATCGAGTAAAAGGGGAAGTG
>NC_088366.1:60241024-60246024 GCF_034508935.2 Berghia stephanieae | reverse complement strand
AGTATTATGATTATGTTGACTCCAATATGTGAGGTCAATGACCTAGGTAATATTATATGTTGGCTCCAATCGTTAGTATTATTGAGTACAGTCGGCTTCTTTCCCTTTTTAATTTTAGTCCCTGTGTATTTGTGAGCGAGCGACGCGACTCTCTCTCTCTCTCTCTCTCTCTCTCTCTCTCTCTCTCTCTCTCTCTCTCTCTGTGTGTGTGTGTGTGTGTGTGTGTGTCGGCACTTGCGTTTGTTTAATTAAGTGTGTGTTTGGGGGGATGGGGCTGACAAGATTAAATCCATCCATTCAATGCTCAGCTCTGAGACTGCCAAGGCCTGTGTCCTCTATTATTATTTGACCCCCTTTTAGTCTTTAAACAATCTGCACATTTTTACACATTTTATATTGTATCATTTGCGTACTTTTGGATTGTCTATTACATTTTCCTTTTTAAATTATGTCAATAGTCAATAACAGTAAGTTGATTCCGCTTTTTGATCTCAAATACCGCTTGTTATGTATTCAGAATTCTCTTTGGGGCTATTGGGGGTAGGAGCCTCTGATGACCACTACAGAGACCTCTACTTCTCTGGTCAATTTGATGCGACCAAGCAACATCAACGGAAAGCGCGACATAAAGGGTCATACTTATTCTAGATGGGTTTGTTTTATTCACACATATTATTTGCTCATTTGGTTACACTCCGGTTAAGTTGTTTTTCGGTTAAGTCGATTTTATTTTCAGTTCCCCTGGGCATCGTCTTATCCGGAGTCGACTGTATTATGATTCGTCAGTGTGTGCATATGACTGTTTGCAGTGACTCTGTGTTATTGTAAATTTAAGTGCTTATATTTAATTATGGCATTTTATCTATTATTCTTTGAGGGTAAGGTATGACCGAATACCCAAAGACCCAGTAATATTTTATTTTTCATATCTTTTACAAAATCCCTGGTAACGTCAAATACTTTGTAATTTAATAACTGGATTACAATTCGTATAATAGTCTATTTTTATTTGATTTATAAACCAGCTTTCTCAATAACTTTCCTATTATATTGTTGTTATTTTTGACTTCTTGTCTGTGCTTTGTGCCTTTTGAAACAACACGAGTCCTCTTTTTGAAACTCTTGTCTATATGTCCGAGTAGATGGAAATCTTTTACGACGGTTGTTTGATTTATATTGAGCTGACGTCGTGACATATGGTTTAGCTAGATTTGTTTATCTAGTGCATAGTGGTACTTTTTGAGACCAGAGTATCTATCATTTGTCTACTTCACGCTATCTGGGCATTAGTATTAAAATTATGTTACTAAAATATTCATGAGTCCATTATTAAAAAGTTCAAGTATTAATTTAATTAAACATGTTATTAGGGCTGACATTAGACCCTATCGCTACCCCTGTCTGAGAGAACACAAGTCCCGCAGACAGGCCAAGGAAGTTTAACACGGAGAGATCTGATGGCCTGTTTATATTTATATCAAGCCATCAGCCGGCTATGTGGTCTTGTGGTATGACACTCGCTTTCGAATCAGAAGGTCCTGGGTTCGAGCCTCGCGCTCGGCGCATAGTTGAGTCCTTGGAAAAGACTCTTGACTCACTTTCTCTCACCGTACTTAGGTGTAAAATGAGTACCTGGCCGTTAACAGCGTTGTCTTTGTCCGAAAAATTGTAATATCGCCTCACAGGCGTCATGTCCCGTCCTACATGTTAAATGTTGCTATTGACCAGGGACCCCTTGTATAGCGCTTTGAGCACATTTAGTGGATATTGCCCCATAAAAAGCTAATTTTATTTTTTTAATTTCAATTCCTTCCTAGTACGGACATAGGAAGAGCTGTTCGACCTCACAACTTTGTATCAAGAAGCACCCTTACAATCAAGTCCTGAGAGGCCAGTTCGGCTAAGGACACCAGCTGCTACCAAGATAAGACTTACAACAATAAAAAAAATATTATAGCTTTCATTTCTTTGTGCTCCATGATGAATGATAAATATTAAAAGAACATGTAGATAGTACAATACCATTTAAAACAGAATAAACCCGACTGACTATAATTGTCAATTATAAGTGGGACTGGAACTTGTTTTATTCATTACTTATTGTATTGTAAACGTGATATCCTTAGACAGTATACGAGCCATTAATCATTGCTGTTTAATATTTCCATGTAATGTGTAACAGGGAAATCATAGGATTTGCAGACCTCTATATAATTTAATTATAATTAATGGGGCGATTCTATGAGTGCAGGAGCTGACAACCTATGTAAAACGCTCACGTGATGTGGAGAATTATCACATACAATTTTCTTTAAAAAATAATTGAACATCCACCTTAAATACTACATTACACCCCCTAAAAATCCCGTAACCCGCCCCCCCCCCCCCCCCAAAAAAAAAAGCTCCGCTCCCACGGCAACACTCCAAAATTCAAGATACAGACACCAGAACCATTTACAACCATGCCAAACATCTAAAGAACACCACTAGACAGATCGTTTAAAACAGCATTGACATTTCCAACAAGAACAGAAATAAAAAGAAGACACTCCATCCCCTATTGCCATCATCACAGACATCCTACTGGCTTTATGACATTTATGATTTTAAAAGACTGCTACGGATTGCACATAACAATATAAAGACATAATTCAAATTATTAACGTTGTCAGTAACTCAGTAACATAACATTTTTTCACTTTCATTGATTTTAGCTAATTTCACTTCAAATGACCATAACACAATAACCGTTTCTTAACTGGCAATTCTGTTTTCACTATGATGAAATAGAACATGGTAACTATCACATAACCTAAAATCAATTACTCAGTGACAGCTTTATCTCTTGTAGTCAGCAAGTGGTACCGTCGTTCAGGCTAGATCACAGAAACCAGGGCTTTTAGCTAAATGTTCAGTTTCAGCACGGTTTTCAGTGCGTGTACCACCACCACCACCACCACCACTACTACTACTACTACTACTACTACTACTACTACTACTACTACTACTACTACTATACTACTACTCTGCTGCTGCTGCTGCTCTACTACTACTACTACTACTACTACTACTACTACTACTACTACTACTACTACTACTAACTACTAACTACTACTACTACTACTACTACTACTACTACTACTACTACTACTACTACTACTACTACTACTACAACCAAATGTCTGTATTTTTCCCATTCAAAGCCTCTCCATTATCACTCTCTCGTAAGTTGCCAGGTTTATTCATGGTTTAGTCATGTCAGCTTGCAGTTGTATCGTAATATTTTATTTGTCCAAGTATAATGTGTATGAACGTAAAGTGTAGAACAAGTATGAATATTTTCCTATCGATTTAATATGAATTGTGATCGCCGGACTTGTCTAGCTGTGTGTCAGTGTATGTGTGTGTGTTGTGTGTGTGTATGTGTACATGTGTGTGTGTGTTTTGTAGGATCACCGATCAGTCAGTGGAGGGGCAGGTGTTTCATTTTATTTACTGAATTGTTATTTTGTTGTGATTACAAAACATGAAGATCTAAAAACTAACACACCAAATGAAATGGATCATAACATGTTTACATGAAAGATTCAACGTAGTTATCGCGCTGTGTAAATTATGTCTAGACAATAATTTGTTTAAACATGAATATTAATTTGAATCCTATCTACCTAGGATCACTTTTTGGCCTGTCTAATAACCGAACGCAATTATAGGCTTGAGTTAGCATTGTTGTAATGGAAAATATATTGTGACATTTTGAAAGTAGTTTTAATATAACACTGAGCCCAAAACAAATTGATGCACCCTTCATTTCCGCCCCAAGGAGACTTGGACACGTACCGTAGAGAAGGACCCAAAACAGAGAGGTCTGTCGCTCGACATTACCCCCAGAGTAGCTGCTGACAGGACCAGGTGGAGATCCCTTGCATCGCCTCAAGTGCCAGCAGGCCCCGATACTACTACTACTACTACTACTACTACTACTACTACTACTACTACTACTACTACTACTACTACTACTACTACTACTACTACTACTACTACTACTATACTTATATATATTATATTATTATTATTATTATTATTATTATTATTATTATTATTATTATTATTATTATTATTATATATATTATTATTATCGTTATTATTAGATTATATATTATTAATATAATTATTATTAATAATAATAATAATAATAATAATATAATATAAATAATATTACAACAATCCACAATTATAATAATAATAATATATAATAATACTATATAATAATATAATAAAATATAATAATTAATAATAATAATTATAATAATAGTTATTAATATTATTATTATTATTATTATTATTATTATTATTATTATTATTATTATTATTATTATTATTATTATTATTATTATTATTATTATTATTATTATTATTATTATTATTATTATTATTATTATTATTATTATTATTATTATTATTATTATTATTATTATTATTATTATCTGAGAGCGGCGCATAGAGGCTCTTTACTCACATTTTCGCACCGTACTTTTATGTGAAATGAGTACCTGGCCGTTTGTTGTCTCGTCGGATAAATGGTTATATTGGCTGACAGGCGTCATGTCTTGTCCTTCATGTTTAGTGATGTTGTTGCCTGATCATCATGATGAAAATTATTATTCCGTAGCTCTAGACGCCCAGATATAATTTATATACCCTGATAGTCTGTGAAATTTTATAAATCAGTTATAATTAGTCTATTTAATAATGGCATTTTATTTGGTATAAGCAAAATGCACCTGATTTGATTGAAAAATGTCGTCAACAAGAGTGTCTGTGGAACTTAAAAAGTAAAGACTATTATTATAAAATAAAGAGAAA
The DNA here is from genome assembly GCF_034508935.2 of Berghia stephanieae. Lineage (NCBI taxonomy): Eukaryota > Metazoa > Mollusca > Gastropoda > Nudibranchia > Aeolidiidae > Berghia > Berghia stephanieae. The sequence goes on along the minus strand of NC_088366.1, from coordinate 60,241,158 downwards.
AGAATGGCATATGCTATCACGACTGTGTGAATTGTTTAAGTGTCTCGGATCTAAGAGCAATGAATTTAGTATAATATGTGGGAGTTTTCTTGCCGCTCTAAGAGCCACTTATTACTCCGAAGCGTTCTGTACTC
>NC_088366.1:60231024-60238524 GCF_034508935.2 Berghia stephanieae | reverse complement strand
TATGCCATTTGTGAACACGACTGGTGCCATAATCTTTAGGAACTACAGCCAGTCTCATCGTTTGATGTAGCGAACTACCTCGTCACGATCACAAGTTTCTGTCTACACGGTCTACACATTTCACGGTAAGTCTGTATTATTTAATCGTTTCCCTATGCTATACCTATACTATGTTACACCATTCACGGCTAATTGTAAGATTTATTCTCAAAAAATCACAGAAGACAGATATGTCGAACCTGACACGGGAATATTAATATGATATGACCTGCTTCACGAGTCGTGATCATCTTAGTCTTAGTCTTAGTAAGTTTAGTCTAAGTTAAGTCAGTCTAAGTAGTGGATCAATGAGTCTTTGCGGTTACATTCAAATTTCAACTATTTTGCCTTTAAGGTGATGAATTCCTCCGAATTCACCAAAGATTATAAATAATAATTTAAATTAAAAACACCAGGGCAGGCAATGACTATAAAATCAATGTGGTCCAAATCAAACTGATTAATACAGTAACAAAACATCATACCCATAAGACTGTTTTAAAAGCCCCACCCCATTCCAAGGGACTGAGCTTGATCCCGAGTGAATATTTTTTTTCTAATCCCACTCCCCTTGTCAATCCAGCAGTGATTGGGTAGCTGAGTCTGTTAGATCTAGCGGAAAGTACTTTGACATAGACTAGAGTCCTATCTAAAGGGTAGCAATTGCTATGGTCCGTTTCGCGCTTTTCAAACCAGGTTAAACTTCGGCTCCATTGAATGACTACTTTTTTATTCGATATTTTACTCAATCCCCCAACTATATAATTTTTAGCCCCACGGCTGATGTTGAGTTATGGAATTGTGTCTCTCTGAATAATTCTAATAACCTTTCAGATGAGTACTCCACATTTCACAGCAAATTTAATTCACTGTTGTTAACTAAGTGTGATAACAACAGTTTTTATCCTCTAGTTTCAATTAATAATATTACCACCATTGCCACAATTTTTTTTTTCAGGCTTACAGGGGACTGACAACTTATAATCAGGCCTACAATGGATGGGTGACGGATGTAAAATGGTTTAAACCTCCTAGCTGTGGGAAAGTGGTACTAGCTGCTAAGGTAACCCCCCCCCCCCCCCCCCCCCCCGTTTTCATCTCACTTCTATGATTATTATTACTGTTGTTACATATTATTATTTTGATTTCTACATTTATTTATATTACTCCATGCAGGATTGATAATACGATATAGAGGTTTTTAACACATGGCTATATTCATTACAATGAATTTTCTTGAACTAGAATATGAATAACTTTAAAAAAAAAAAAAGAAATAAGAAACTTCTTTAATAGGTTCAAGTTCTACTATGGGAGACTCAGTCGAGTCCTTGGAAAAGCCTCTTTACTCACATTTGCTCAGTCAGTGTGTTCGGACATAAACGTTTAAATGGTTTTGCGACTCATGGCAGTCCCGTTAACTCAGTTGGTAGAGCACCCATTTCACAATCAAAGAGACCGAGATATATCCTAGATGAAGTTAAGACCCCACCCCCTCCCCTTTCTTTTATTTTTGTACACCCAGCAGTAATTTGGCAATAGAAAGCGCCTATTAGAAGGGTAACAAGTTATTATTTTCACACTATAGAAGCTGGGATGAAATCTGGCTCTATAGACCTAATGGTTCTGATAGACTACTTTTGGTGCTTGCGACACTATTAGGTCATTTTCAGCACAATTAAAAGCTGTTGCGAAATACGTAGTAAGAAAAATGGGCTTGGATCAAATACAGAGCAGAAGTAGATCAGTTATTAATGTGCTTAGTTTTGAGATCGCCTAACAGTTCCATCCAGAGACGGAATACACTCAAATGTTTATGTTTGATTCAAGAGTTTTACTGCACTTGCGACACATTTCAGCACCAGTAAAAAGGAATAAAATGGGATTGTAAAAATTTCCAGATTTACAATTAAAAGCACACAAGAAAAGTAAGACAAAGAGGAACGAATGTAGATTCCAAGAGAATGCTATCAGTGTACTAAGTCTGATAACACCCAAAAGTCTCATCCTGACACAAGCACAGGTCCCCCCTAAGAGGAATACACTCAAACGTTCACGTATTATTTTTTTATTATATTATATTAAGTTACGTTATGCCTTTTGCGCAGCGATATCATAAGATATCGTCGCCTAGGCATTCCACGAAGGAATATAGATAACTCATCAAACAAGATGTCTGATGTCAACAGGAATCACCCACGTTGTTCAAGTGAGCAAATTGGGGGTTAATAATCTTGCTCAAGGAAAAAAAAACGAAAGTGCCTGAAGCGGGGCTCGAACCTGGGTCATCCGGATCACAGTGCACTGCCTTAACCACTCGGCCACTTCGCCCCCCATATTATATATACACACATAATATAATATAATTAAAAAAATTTACGCGAACTGATTTACAAGACAAAAAAAAAATTTTTTCCCAAAACCAACAATATTCATTTGACTGTTTCTCTCTCAGCCAATGACTCCGGCAAGGGAAAGGACAAAACCAAGTAATCTCATTCCAAGACAAGGACATAAAGAAACTTGGAAAACAATATAAGGGATAGAGGACACAGCATGACCTCTTGCCACCATGGGAAGTCAAAGACCCCACCCAGTCTATTGTTTATAAAATGTTGATTATAAATTTACAAAATAAATTTACATCCATTTGTCACTCTCTCATCTAAGGACAGGGAAAAAAAAGCATGTAATCTTATTCCAAAACAAAGATAGAAAGCTACCTGAAAAAGGAATACAGACATAGGGGGGTGAAGAAAGCAATAATGACCTTGCCCACAATGGAAGGTCAATGACCCAGGATAGAAAAATGAGAACTCAGTCAAGCATTCACCATCAAATTACAAAAGCAACGGATAAAACAAATTTTAAAAAAAGTCATTACAGTACTTTATTTTCTTTATTGTGCTCCAACTTCATGTTTAAATATACAATGGATTTCTATTTATTTGCCAATTCAAAAATATTATTAGGTTTTGAATATTATTGCAGAACATATAATATAGCAATGACTATCCCGCACAAATCTTTGGGCCTCTTTTTCGCTCACGAAGTGCCCGAATTCGCGTCAAAATATGGGACGAAGCCGTTTCGTATATGCTATTTTAAAAAATTAATTACGACGCTGTTTATCTATGAATATGACTGAAAGTTGGCACACTGTTAGAAAAAAAGGTAATTTTAGATTATGTCAAGCGACAAAACTCGTGCGATTACCAGAAGACCGTTAAAAATAGATTTTTACTCTTTGGAGTAAAATATTTCTAAAACTACCGGGCGTGGAGGTTTTGTCGCTGACAAGGTAATACATGAACATTTCTTCTTTTTGGTTGTAAAATTTCATATGAATATGACGAGTACTTTTCCCATATTTTACAAAACACCATCCTAATTTGCTCTTCAAGTTTCAATCTTTTAATCCACTTATTACGCAAGATACAACCAAAGGTCGAAAAAAAAAAATGCCGAAAAAGCGTCTCATATTTTCGCGTTTTTTTCCTCTTTGCGAGTCATCCAAATAAAACTGTATAACTTGTTTATTTATGAATGGATTTTCAAAATTCAAAAACATTTTTACTCAGTGGAGATGGGGCTTGGATTTTAGATAAAAATTTTCTTCAAAAAGAGAAAAAAACATTTTTCATAGTCATTGCTATATAATAATGGTAACAGAAGTAATACTACTACTACTAGTAGTAATACTACAACTAGTACAATTTTTTCACAAACATTTCGGGCAAAAGTAAAAATGTTTAACACATGTATTAGTCTAATGAAAAGAATGAAAAGGATTAAAAGGTATATAAAATCAAGCATTATTGGAAAAGAATGAATAAAAAGTCTGACTGCTTTCTTTTCGTTTCAGGTTCGCCATTCCCAAAAATTGGGTTATAGTGGACTCCGTGTGTCGACAAGTGCCTTCTGCTCAGCATCAAGATGGGAACCTGAAATGTCTGTCTTCACAATCCTGTAAAAGAAATACCAAGATTAAGTTAATTCATAGAGCAAATAGTACATTATTGACCTACCACCTCTGGCGTCTATCGTGTCACTGGGAATTTTAATTTTAATATTTTAATATGTTTGAAAACAAAGAAAACTTAAGCCCCATTTTCTCAAATACGCAAGTCATTCATTTTACAGGTCAAAATAATTTTTTTTAAAAGTTTTTCTTTGACTTCAACTTCAAATGCCAATAGTGCCTGAACCTTATGATGAATTCCAAAATGGTTTGGCATATTATGTGGAAATCTATTCTTTTAAAAAAATAGAGTTGTGGATCACCATTGCTCCGTACAGCAAATGTTAAATATTTATCATCGAGCACAAAATTACTGGCAAACCTAAAAATTCTAAAACTATTTATTTACTACAAGTAACACGCAAATATTTTAAAAACTAAATGTAATTCTATCACCTGTGGAATCAAACTATGTATGCTCAGAAAATCTGCTGTACTGTAATGTTCGGGCAATTATTGGCCTTCGCCAAAAAAAAAAAAAAATAAGAACTGTATTTCCTACACCAGTATACAAAAAACACACATATATGTTTTCTCTACACGGGAAAATTCCATTGAGTGTTACAAGCGCTGCACCTAACCATCAACTTCTTGTAGATACCGCTAGCTATAACCAATAAAAATGGACAAACTTAGCCCATAATATTTTACATTTCTGGGAATGTTTGTTTTTTCTTTTATGCCATATAATTTATTAATTTTTTTATTTAATTTGTTGCCAGCGTGTGTATTTTGTACATACATAGGGAATAGGTACATGCTTCTGTAAAAAAAAACGTTTGATTGGTCATTCTGCTGATTTGTGCAGATTGCCTTTTACACAATGAAATGACAATTGGCTTGTAAAAATAACATGTAGACTATAATATTAATATATTTATTTAGCTTAAACAGCATAATTTAAGGTTAATAAAACATTTCCTCCCAGATCTTAATAATTGAGGAATAAATCAATATGGGTGAACTCATTTAATTCTATCTATCTCATCATAAGAACACTTTGTCACTACGTTGTGTGGCCTTGAGCAAGTCACCTCAGCCCTAGCTCAGTTTGTGGCGCTGTGTTGCGGCAATGGCTGGGTTATTTCAGTCTCCCTTTAGAATAGACTCCAAAGACAAATTTTCCTAGAGGTGAATAAAGAGAATCTATATTTTTAAAATTTGTTACGCTATAGTCAAAGACAAAAACCTTCAGGATTTTCTAATTTTGTATGAACTATCCTAAAGGCAACCTATCCATAGCATAGAAGGACATGCTCACAATAGTATTCATTTCATTGCCCTCAAATTTAATGGATCTTCCTCTTTTATTAATTGTCATTGCCCATTCATTCAATAAAACAAAATTAATCAACATAATAAAGACAAAGCTTTTGATTCAAATGAAGTGATGGTTTTTGTTCAGTTATTTATTATCTCTGAAGTTAAAAGTCTTAAAACTCAACCATGTAAGCTTTTGTACAGTCTGGTTATTTGAAAAAAAACTTCTCTTGATGTCAGTTCTTGCACCAACAATTTGGACAAACTTTTGACTTCATTACTGGCTCACCAGACAGGCATTCCTTACATACCTTATGAGCAAATGAAGTCACTTGATATGTGCTCTATTCCCCTTTGTCTTATTACATTCCTCATAGTCATAGATTTGTGTCTTAGCTTTGCAATATGAAATATGATTTTGTGCCCTTTGTCTATTGTTATGTGCATAGATCTACAATCTTTTCACTCTCTATTCAACTTCCTTTCAACTGGCAATGCAATGACCTTAAAGTGTAATGAACGGCACAAACGTTGCTAATCTCACTTTTTACCCCCAAAAAATTGCTTGATTTGGGCCTATTAAATTTCCTGAGAGTGAGATCTGCTTTTATTTTTATATAGTGCATGCAATATCAACCCAAAGCACTCTACAAGATGTCCCAAGCCAACAGAAACATTAATATGTAGGAAGAGATATCATGCAGACATAAATATTGTTTTAAACAGATACAATCAATACACTTACATTTACATGGTCAATGATTGAGCTAGTTTCTCCAATTGTTGATTGTTCAACTAGAGCCGTTGCTGCCTGCAGTCATTGCGTTTGTTCCTATCTTTAAGACATGAGTAATGGTCTGTTTTTTTCTCTGCCCCATGTCCAAGCTTTAACGTTGGAACCCAATCAGGATCAGTTTCATCAAGCAGTGATGCTGGCCTTCCTGTAAAGGCAAAAAAATTGATTGTTGAAATATATTCATTTCTTGCCTATTACAATCTGGTCCTGGTCCTTGTGTGGCTATGTGGTCTAGTGGTATGACACTCGATTTTGGATCGGAAGGTCATGGGTTCGAGCCTTGCGCTCGACGCATAGTTGAGTCCTTGGAAAAGGCTCTTTATTCACATTCTCTCACCGTACTCAGGTGTAAAATGAATACCTGGCCGTTTACAGCGTTTTCTTTGTCCGAAAAATTGTAGTGTCGCCTAAAAGGCGTCATGTCCCGTTCTACATGTTAAATGTTGCTGTTGACCAGGGACCCCTTGTAAAGCGCTTTGAGCACATTTAGTGGATATTGCGCTATAATATAAAGCTCAATTTTTAAATTATTTTTTTTTTACAATCCTTAAGCTTTCCGTTAAATTTACATCAAGCTTTGTCAAATTAGAACAAGGGTAGAACAATTATATAGTGCAATTTCCATGAAATGAAAATTTGTTCAAAGCGCTTTGCAAGGGGTTTATAGCCAACACTTCTTCACTAGAGGAATTCAAGCGTCGATTGATTACATTCTTATTCCGACAGGCTTTCTTTTGATTATGTGTATAATTAGCGTTGTTCGTGTACTGTGTTAGGGCTTCATGATTAAGTTAATCTATGTTTTGCGCCCTGATGAAGGGATGTTTGGCGCACTATAAATCTATACCATTATTATTATTATCAACAGCAAGACTTTACATGCAGGTCGAGACATGACGCTTGTTAGGCAATATTACATTTTTTCCAGAAAGAGACAATGCTGTTTAACAGGCCTGCATCTGCCCCCTGAAAAACTTGCCTGAAAATCCTCGAGCTGAAGCTTTTTCAATAACATGAGCAAAAATCCCCATTTCCCAGAATATTTTCTTAGAATTTCACCAATTCAATAGGCTGTTAAACAAAATGAAAAAGTATTTTAATTAATTTTTTGTTCCGGCAGAGCGAAATTGCCAGAAATGCCGGCAAATTTACAGGCCTATGTTAAAAGCCAGTTACCCAATTTATGCCTGAGTATGGTGAGAGAATGTGAATAAAGTTCCTTTCCCAATGACTCAACTGCTCAGAACGGGTCTGGAACCCTAATCCTTCCAAAATGACGGTGATAACTATACCACATAGCTGCAATTAAAGTATCGGGATCCCAAAGGACAATTTTTTTAAATTGAAATTTTATTATTATTATTATTGTCATATTTGGGAAAAA
>NC_088366.1:60163524-60226024 GCF_034508935.2 Berghia stephanieae | reverse complement strand
AAGGATAAAGTTTAAAGCTATTCAGAGAACAGCTGGTAGAATAAAGAGGGATTACAGGTTATGCAAAGACAATGGCATACAAACAAAAATGAGAGAAGAATTTGAAAATGCACTCATGATACAAAGCCAAAGTGAACCTGATAACGAAAAATGTGAAAAACAATTTGATATATTCCAAAAGTGTGTCAAAGCAACTGCAGAAAAGCATTTACCAATAGCTCAAATAAACAGCAAAAAGGAATGGATGACAAATGAAATTCTAAACCTATTTGAAGAAAGACGAAAATGCAACAGAGGGTCTGCAGAATACCAAACATTGAACAACCACATTAAATCCAAATGCATCGAGGCCACGAGAACTATCTAGACTGGAAATGCTTCGAAATCGAAAGAGAATACAAACCCAACCCCCAACAAGCTCACCAAAGAATAAAAGAACTATCAGGGAAAAGGAAAAGCAAAGCAGCAGGAAGTTGTATCCAAAACAAACAAGGGGAACTGCTATTTGAAGAACAACATATAGAAAGCCGATGGGTAGAATACATAGGCGAACTGTACAATGATCCAAATAGAAATGAACCACCACTGAAATTCAAAGAACCATTAAGCGGACCAAACATCACCAAAAGTGAAATTGAACATGCCATGGAACGAATGAAGGATGGTAAAGCAACAGGCCCTGATGAAATATCTGTAGAGGTATTAAAAAGCCTAGGAGATCTAGCAATTGATGAACTTCACATATTATTCAACAATATATACAATACTGGGAAAATTCCAGAAGATCTCTGTAACTCTATTTTCATAGCAATACCAAAGAAAGCAGGTGCAGTCAGATGCGAAAATTTTAGAACTATAAGTTTAATAAGTCACAACAACAAAATACTGTTGCGTATAATTATCAACAGGCTAAGGAATAAGATTAACCCCGAAATCGCAGAAGAACAATATGGATTCCAACCTGACAGAGGGACAAGGAACGCAATATACCTCCTCCGTGTTTTAAGTGAAAGAGCTATACAGGTTCAGACCCCACTATACCTCTGTTTTGTCGACTACAAAAAAGCTTTTGATAGAGTACGCCACGAAGAAATACTAAAACAACTGCACTCCATTGGCGCTGATGAGAAAGACCTCAGACTCATGCAAACATTATACTACACCCAGCAGGCATCTATCAAAATCGGAAACTCTACAGGAAATTCCATTCCTATTAAGAAAGGAGTCCGTCAAGGGTGTGTTGCCTCACCAGATCTGTTTAATCTATACCAAGAAACAATCATGAGGGGCATAAATAATATGGAGGGAATAAAAGTAGGAGGTCACAACATAAATAATATAAGATACGCAGACGATACGGTACTCATTGCAACATCAGAAATCCAACTTCAAAAGATTGTTGACAAAGTGGTAGTAGATAATGAAGTCAAGGGAATGGAAGTGAATATCACCAAAACAGAATGCATGGTAATACAGAAAAACCCCGAAAACAACAACACCTGCAATATAACGATTCACGGCGAGCAGCTTACCAACGTAGAAAGTTTTAAATACCTAGGTTCAATAGTGACAACAGATGGAAGATGTAACCGAGACATACGAGCAAGAATAACTCAAGCCAAACAGGCCTTCATGGACCTGGGAAACATTTTGAAAAACAAACAGATGTCGTTCGGGATTAGATTCCGAGTCTTGAAGTGCTACGTGTGGCCAATCTTGTTCTACTGATGCGAAAGCTGGACTACAAATGCAGAAACACAAAAGAACATTGAAGTTTTTGAAATGTGGTGCTTGAGAAGGATGCAGAGAATATCGTATACCGCACACAAAACGAACGAAGAAGTGCTAAAACAAACATACCAACAAAGGAAACTAATGCCCTTAATAGTGGATCGACAACTATACTTTTTCGGACACATAGTAAGGTAAGATAAGAATGAATACCTGGCAAGTTGTGGAAAAATACCTGGTAAACGCGCCCGGGGGGACAAAGAAAAACACTCATAGACCAACTGAAGGGCTTCACCAACCTAACAATCCAAGAGCTGTTTGAAAAAGCAAGAGACAGGGAGGAATGGAGAGAGATAATTCATGCAGTATCCGAAGCCTGGACCAGGCATGGAACCTAGAAGAAGAAGAAGAAGTATAGGCAGATTCATCATGGAAGAGATAAATAATCACAAAATCCTACAATAGAGGCAATAGGGAAGAACTGTCATGAGATCAAACCCTGTACTCTTTTTGTTCCTAAATCCTTGGGATAATGAATTTTACCAGTGCTTTGAAGTACAAAATGAATAAGGCACATAATGGTGGAATAACTATTTGAGTAGCAGGATGCATAGGCTGCTTTTTAGGATTTACCTTTACCTTTACCGATGTTCCATGTAGGACACGACGTTGGAGATCCTGGTTCGCTAGCTCTCTCTCTCTCTCTCTCTCTCTCTCTCTCTCTCTCTCTCTCTCTCTCTCTCTCTCTCTCATCTGCGAGTTTTGCACATTGATTTATGGGACTTCCTACGTACGCTGCGACATTTCCAAGCCAGCTTGTCCTTCTTCGTCCTCGACCACGCTTGCTTTCTATTTTTCCCTCTGCAATGGTCTTCTGTAGTAAGTCGTGCCTTCTGATGTGGCAGAAATATCGGGTTATCCTCTTTTTAATAGTTGAAATGATCATTGTTGATGTTATTCCTAAAGTTTGGAGTACTTGATGATTTGTTTTCTTTTCTTTCCAGGATACCCTTGCAATTCTTCTATAGGTCCACATCTCAAATGCTTGCGGGGCGTAAAAGGTCAAAGACGGATGGTCTTTATTCTCGACCATCACACGTTTATGCTAGTAATGAGATGCCATCACTCTCACACCAGAAGATGAATTACACAACGTATGCATCCAGTCATTCGGATAAGTGGTTTTACTCTTCCATGGAAATAGGTACCAGTTTTATGACAGGACACATTTCCTCCTTCTTAAGGCCAAAAATCAACTAAATCTACATGACAGCCATCGAGACTGTCATGTAATGAATTGGTTATATTCTTCCGCATGCAAATGTCACACAAACCAAACTTCACCAAAATGTAGATACATTGTACCCATACTCTCCTCTCGTTTTCATCTATAGTTCTGTATAATATAGCTGTGCCATTTCTAAGTATTGATATACCAACTTGAATGATACATTTGAGCAGGGGCGTGGCTATGTTGGTTGATTTGGTGCCTGCCATCGCATCTATCTTGTAAATATAGATTTATTACAGCATTAACAAAAAGAAATAAACTGAGAAATGGTAAATACCGCCACTTACTTATTTGAGTAGGTCTTTTCTTTAATTTTGTTTTCTTTCTTTTGTATTTACAAATATAACATGTTTTAAACTTGAGCTTATAAACTTGAGCTTTTATATAGCGCAATATCCACTAAACGTGCTCAAAGCGCTTTACAAGGGGTCCCTGGCTAACAGCAACACGTAACATTTAGAACGGGACATGACGCCTGTTAGGCGACATTACAAATTTTTATTTGGACAAAGACAACGCTGTTAAGGGCCAGGTACTCATTTTACACCTGAGTACGGTGAGAGAATGTGAGTAAAGAGCCTTCTCCAAGGACTCAACTATGCGCCGAACGCGAGGTTCGAACCCACGACCTCCGATCCGAAAGCGAGTGTCATACCACTAGACCACATAGCCGCATGTTTTAAGTCATTGTCTTCTGATTCTGGCACCACTCTATAATGTAAGCACGCCACGCCACTGATCCTACTTCCTCTCTGGCGCTTTACATAATAAAAATGTTTTAAAATATTGTCTTTAAACAAATTAAAAACAACAACACAGCAAAAAATTAAAAATCACGGAACTACATAATAAGCATGAATACAGAAACAAAATCTAAGCAACATCTATTTCATGAAAAATTAGCCTCACGGAACAACTCAGTCTTCAGACATTTCAGATGATACATTTTTACAGGACGTTGTCCGAGGACTGAGTGCGTTCCATAGGGGTGGAGCAATGGATGAAAAGGCTTTTTTCATAAGTCTAGCCGCTTTGTTTTGTATTTATCGTGTTGATGAATTAATAGTAATAAAAGAATAACAAGCATCTTTGTAATATCCTCATCAATATGACGTGTGATTCTTCCAATTTTTCTAATATGATAGTTACAACATTGACATATTTTTTAAACATGATCTTCCATGCATAAGCCTTGATCTAAATACACCCCAAGATTTCTCACACAAGAGCTAGGTTTAATATTATTTTCACTCACTAGTATCTCATTTGTTTGATAGTTGATACCTATTTCCAAAACGTATAATTTCCGTCCACAGTGTTGAATAGGCGAGCTTTTAGTCCCCTACCTGCCCCGCGGTCAAGAGGTCATTCACTCCATCCAATTCCCGACCAGTGCAACGGGTTATCTCCCGTGATGCTTAACAGATTTGTTACTGATATCTGGTTCAATTACAATCGCCTTTGCACAACCACAGTCGATTTTACCAATTTAAGCAAATCGGCAACACATTGAAAAAACTTTGATCTGTATTTTGGTACCAAACACTCTATCATTAGAATTATTGTCTTTAAGATATTTTGCATTTAGACATCAGCACAATTTCGATTATAGTTTGTTAAATTTAATTTATTGATTGCATATAAGCAAACAAACAGATAGAAACTCTCAAAACTTGCTCTAACCGATGGAGGAATAAAGTAACCTTTCATTCATTCCCTCACAATCTGTGCGTCGCTCTTAGTTCCTTGATGATATGCGATAACATATTGGCGCAGCTGTCCGATTTGTTACGCTTTGATCATTGCTGGTTCAGAGGCATATGGCTTCTGGTCAAGATATCTTCATCACACCGCAGTGGGAGACAAGCTAGGTTATGTTGGTACGAAACTTACTGTTAAAATTGAAGAAGTGATTTGTGGTGGAGAAGAAGAGAGGCACCGAGGAGTGGCAGTGATTCAAAGATGAAGACATTGACTATTAAGTAATCAGCAATGCTATGTGGGGACCTTGTCTTATTATACTATATACAGTGTACTATAACTATAATTTATAGTTATAGTACACTGCAAGGGGAACACTACTATACCATCTGTTATTGAATTGAACAAAACACAATAAACGCCGCACATCATCTTACAAAAACCACCCATGTTTACACCCCTCACATTCTCATATTAAAATGAGCTTTTATATAGCGCAACATCCACTAAACATGCTCAAAGCGCTTTACAAGGGGACCCTGACCAATAACAACACGTAACGTATAGAACAAGACATGACGCCTGTTAGGCGATATTACAATTTTTTTAGACAGTCCGATGATAGAATCTGAGTAAAGAGCCTTTTCCAAGGACTCAACTATGCACCGAGTGAGGCTCGAACCCAGGACCTTCCAATCTGAAAGCGAGTGTCAAACCACCAGACCACACATATTCTTGGTAAAATATTCAACATGGAAATCTCAAAATAATAGGCCTAGTCCCAACTCATGCTAAATTTCCGTCCTGCACTGTAGTCTATAGAAATATATATGTAAATGTTTTATCCCACTAAGACTAATATGGTTAAGTGTTTGATGAAATGAACCCGTCTCCTTAATTTACCAGTATGAGGATGAAAATCTGCATGTATTGCGTAATAAGTTTAAATTTGTCTCATAAAAGAAACCAATATACCTATCCAATTTTCCAATTCTTCAAAATTAATTGAACCAAACTGGCAACCCTGATGCCTTTAATGATTAATAATATTGGGAAGGACAGTGAGAGCAAGGCTGTGGATCCATGAAGAATCAATTTGCCCCTGGGATCCCAAAGGGGAATAGAATTGAATAGTCTGATGTCACATCCGCCCAGCAACCAGCAGCTTGGTTCTAAACAAAGAAAATCGGTACTTTTTATTCTTCATGCTGGCTATGTCTAGAACTTTTTAACATGTCATGCGATCGGAATGTATAAAAGTCAAAACATGCTCAGATTTATAATGTTTTTCTCCTCTGGATACACTTTCATGCTCGTTTGAGAAGTATTTCATAACAGTATCCAAAATTGTTCTGATAGTTAGAACCAATTATTAAGTTACTATGCGTCATTACGAGGGAAGTGACGTCACGACTGTTGAAGAGTATTAAATTCTACCCTCCATGTTCAGCAATCAATATAATTTATAATTCCACATTCTGAGATAAGGTGAATCTGGATTTTTAGTTTGTGTACTGGTACTGGTAATGTTTAGTGCACGAGATCTACTGCAACCTTCATTCAAGTAAAACACATTTTTATAACAAGAAACTCAAATGCAATGACTAAGTAAAAACTTTTATTTTGCAAATTCTCACTGATGAATAATAAATGATAATTCACTTACAATTTTATCGACAATTCCTTCACCCATACTGACACTCAGAAGGTGAATTGTAAAATTGCAATTATTAAAACATAATATGTATAGTTGTTTTCAGAAATGGGCAACCTGCATATGTTCATTTACTTAAATTACAACTTTTTGTAATTACATTCATTCATACGACACAGGACACTTCTGGAGTATTGTATTCTATTCGATACATCCATGAATTATAGATTTATTGTCCATATTTCTTTGTGTGTAAACATCCAACATATGCATAAAAGCAAACACGCAATCAATTGCATTGTTAGGTAACCCGTTTTCATACAAATCAGTGTGTGAGTATCTTCACCTATAAATGTTAGTGATATAATGCCTATTCAGCAGAATATGATTATATTGACACACTGCGGTGGAAGAATTGTCATTAGTCATACAAAGAGTAATAGAACTAAAGCAACAGCTACAGCTCTTGGTATCTTAACATGTTTCATTCATGGCAACGAAGGAAAAAGAGAAATGTCAGTATGGAATAGGGAAGTAAATTTCATTTTCATTTAATGAGATTTTCTTTTTGTTCTCTTAATTCAATTACATAATTATTGAACAAAATTTCGAAAATAATTGCTTGAATTCTTTTTAAAAAACTTATTTTGGTTGAGTAAATATTTTTATGATATTAATATTACACAAATATTCTAAGTTTGGGTGACATGAACGAGCATAACATAACAGTTAAATATTCTCCAAATGTTGGTGCTGAGGAAGTGGCATGGATAAAATAGTAAATAAAACATTTTCAATAAACATTTTATAAAAAGTATTGAGAAAAAAAAGGAAGAAATTCAAATTCAAACTGCTCATCTCTGAAAACAACCAAACTGTATTCAACAATACGAGATAATTCTTTAATGTTTCATTTTTCTTTTTTTCTCCGGAGGCTTTCCACCTTTTTTGGCATTTGTAGGAGCATCTGTGTGCGTTTTTCCGCTTTCAATAACGGATGGGACACTGAAGCCAGGAATCTAAGGAAAAGATGGGGGGGGGGGGGGGGGGGGGGGGGATAAACCAAGAAAATAAATGAAAATGTAATGGAATTTATTTTGCTTTCAAATCCATTGAAATAATGTGCGCAGTGCATGCACCCATCTTGCAAATTTTGAACATTTTTCCATTCATTCGTTTCACATGATTTGGCATTGACAATATATATCCAATATCCTTGCAAAATCAAACCAAGATCTCTGTAACTTTGTTTCAATGCGTGATATATCATGGACCAAAGATATTTTTTGCCTCCTCAGTGATGATAATGGCAATTTGTCAAAAAGGAGGAAAGTGTATCAGTCCATTGGGCAAACTCACGCCGAAATACAAAAATTGCATTACATCTTTTGTCCTTTCTGGAAAATAATTTTAAAAGCTTACAATATTAATCAAACTGCTATCTACATCAAGAGAAGATAATTTTTTGGTCCAAAGGCTATGTTACTGCAACCTAGTGGTTATGCAGTTTATAAATTAGACTCATAAATATCTAACAACTTGCAAAACATAGTCTATCTAAACAAAGGAAAAATAGTAAATTATTAATAATTTGAACAATTGCTTTCAGAGTCGATCATCACCCTTGCTTATTGTAATATTTTATCTTTCTATGACAAGATGACTTCTAAATACAAAACATGAAAAGAGAGAGAGTGAGTTATGAATTGATTTTTTTCTATTTTTATTTTCCAATTCCTACCCAACATCTATTCATCCAAGGACACCACTGGCCTTGTGTTACTTTTGACATTTGGTGCCACCCTGTTTAGGCTAACGTCATAAAAATGCAAGTGTCACCAAAATTTATGCAACTGGGCACAGGTGTCAAAATTTGACACAAGACATGAAGGTGATTTTTTTCATCCATCTACCATGGAGCCACCTGAGTGCTTTTCATAGAAAAAGGTTTGACACTGCAAAAACAGCGGCAGATTTCAAAGAAAATCCCAAATTCCAGGAATCATCACTGCCTCCTGAAATACGATGTATTCATACTTGAAACAATTTGTATGAATAACAATGTGATAAAATCACGTGGATAAATAGCGATAAAACTTCTAATATGAGTCTGAGCCAAAGGTCGTAATTGTGATGTTTGCCACAAAAATCCTCCACCATTACTAGTACTAGGGTATTTTGAAAAAAAAAACTAAGTACAGAAAGAAAAAAAGGCATTTCATCGGTTTATATCATTGTAAAGAATGTAAAATAAACCTTTAAAAACTGGCAATCTAACGACAAAAGAATAGCAAAAATATTTTCTTAAAAGTTCAAAAAGTATGAACAGATTATCAATTTTGTCATACTTTTTTGACACTTTAAAATGGTCATAAAATATTGATGCTAGATTGTCAGTCTTTGGTATGATTTCCCTCATTTGACCCAGAAAAACTAATGTAAGCAAATTTTACCCTAGTTTGTTCAAATAACTTAGTATTGGAGTATTTTTGTGGCGAACATCACGAAAACGAACTTATGACACCCCTGATATATCCCAATCTAAAAAAAATGATCAGAATAACAAAATCTGACATTTTTGCAGTTTAAAGAAACTGCATTCATTCTTTTTCAATAAAAGCATATTAATTTAGGAGTTTTGGAGTTTCCTCCAAACTTCATGCAAAACTACCCTACTAAATTTTCAGCATGTCGCATTAAAATGAATGTAAGGTCAACAGTTTAAAAAAAAAAAAGTAGCCCTTCAGAGCCATTGGGCCCATAGAGCTGGAGTTTATCCCAGTTTCTATAGCGTGAAACGGACAATAGTAATTGCTTGCTCTCCTTTGGATAGGATGCTAGTCTATCACAAAGTAATTTCCTTTCCGTCAACTCTAACAGACTAAGCAACCCATTCACTGCTGGGTGGACAGGGGGGGGGGGGGGGGGGGGGGGGTCAGAAAAAATTCTCAACTGCACCTGGGATGGATCTCGGTCCCTTTGCGTGTGAAGCGAGTGCTCTACCAACTGAGCTATGGGGACCCCCAAGGTCAACAGTTAACAAGATTCCAATTGGCAAATTGTTTTCCCTACCTTTGGTTTCACCAGCTTTAACGAGAGTTTCATGTGTTGAATGTTGGACCTGTCAATACTCAATTGTACCACGACTGGGTCAAAAACATGAAAGGTCACATCTCCTGATGTCTGCGTATTATTCTATGAAATGTCAGAAAGAAAGGGGGGTTGGGTGGAGGAAGATTAAGGGAAATTGCTGTACAGAAGATCAGACTAAAACTCATTTAGAGAAAAAGAAAGATAATAATAATAATAATAATGATGATGATGATGTTATAATAAACAATAATGATAATAATAACAATAACAACAACAATAATAGTAATAATAATAATAAATTATTATTATTATTATTATTATTATTATTATTATTATTATTATTATTATTATTATTATTATTATTATTATTATTATAATTTAGTAAAAAGTCCAGTGCAGCATGCATTCCTCATCCTCTTATTCTTTGTTTTTACAAATTACTCATACAAATCTGAAATTTATAATTTCCCTATTTTCAATGTACAAATTTCACATAATCCTCGTCTTCACTGATTCCTCATCTTAAATACTTGTTTCAAGCAAGGACGAGGAATATAGACTGTGCTGTAAATTACAAATTACACCTGAAGGGATAAATCATTGACTTTTTAAAAAGACCTTATACTAAGAGATAAAGCCTTTCGAAACTTTTCACTACTTTTATTTTTAAAACGCTTGGTTAATCTCATAAATAATACATCAAACCAAAGAATAAATATAAACACAAAGAGTTGATCCACACAAGCACCTAATGTTAAATGTGACAAATTAGGGAACAGGCACTAGTGTAAGATAAAAATGTGAAAATAAGTGTGTTTAAAACAGTGCCAGACAAAGCAAGAAAGAAAAATACAAGAAAAAAAAAGAATCCCAAAATCTCAGTCTTCCTTGAAGAGGCAGGCTGATTTTTTGGGATGTTTTTTTTTTCTTGTATTTTTCTTTCTTGCTTTGTCTGGCGCTGTTTCAAACAAACTTTTTCAGATCTTTGATGTTAAATGTGCTAAGCTATATCACCTCTTCGTCATAATGAAACAGGACCGAGGATTGGGAGCCACCAGCACTATCGAGGAACACAGTGCCTTCCAAGCCATATTTGGGTATGAGGACCTGCAATGCATTCTTTCTCACAAACAAAACTGTGCCATCTTCGTCTTCGATACGGTTCTTGAAAAATAGCTGAAATATGAAATTTATCAGAAGTATTGTTCATAAAAAGGGAAAAAAATAATCCTGGTTTAAATTTAAATCGCCTAGAAGACATGCTTACAGTAGCACAAAAATATTTAAATAGACCACTCCCCCAAAAAAATGTATTGACTTTTGATGAATGAAACATTTAAAAATATATAAAATTATTCAGTGTGTTAAGTATTGTTCAGAAAAAAAATATTTAAATCCTGGTTTATATCGCCAAGAAGACATACACAAAGTAGCACAAAAATATTTAAATAGACCTTTCCAAATAAATAAAAAAAATTGAATTTGGTTGAAAAATAAGCTATAGATAAGACATACAACACAACTAGTGTACTCAATCTAAGTGTCGTTTTTCATGTGAATGTTGTGTAAACAAATTATGAAAAAGACCTGTCACAAACAACCTTCTAAATATTCAATACTTTCATTTAAAAACAACTGCATTTCAAGAGAAGAGAAACAGTATTTAATTTAAAATAAAATAAAATTTCAACCCTTCTCTTAAAGCATTTTTTCAAAGTGCTTTAGATTTAGACTAAATATATCTACTAAGATATTCAAACTAGAATTAGATATATGAATAAATATTTTAAAATATCTATTTAAAAAATACAGGAATGATTCTTGAGTTGAAAAAATTCCTTTCCTGTCAATTGCGAATTTTATTCTTTATTATAACTGACTGATTAAGCTAAATTTTGTGCATGATATTTTGAAATGAAAACATCTGTATGAGTGAAATGTGAATGACAATATCAATTCACATTCTTAACTATCAATAAGCATAATTCATGAGATGAAACTGAAATTAGGTGGTATATTTTTCTATTAATTTCCTTACAAGTTTACTCGATTAATAATACAGAATTGAAAATATCAAATTAAGAAATTAAGGAGCAGGTATCGGTGTAAGATAAAGATCTGGACAAGTGTGTATGAAAGATGCCAGACAAAGCAAGAATGAAAAATACAAGAAAGAAAAAACATACAAAAAATCAGTCGACCTTGACTGGGGATTGAACCTCAGACCTTCTGATTACTGGCCAGATGTGCTACCATACCATTACGATGGTAACACGTCTGACTGGTAATCAGAAGGTCTGCTGTCCGATCCTCAGTCGAGGTCAACTGATTATTTTGGGATGTTTTTTTAATTGTACTTTTCATTCTTGCTTTGTCTGGCATCTTTAATACACACTTGTTGATGGTTTTTTCTTGTATTTTTCTCTGGCACCTTTCATACACACTTGTTCAGATCTTTATCTAATAATAACTTACATGAGTGTTTAGATTGACAGAAGCCTTCTCAGCATGTTGAGCCATTTTATGTCTGTAGTTCAGGTTGTTAGAAATGGTCTAAATAGAAAAAAATATGTAACGTTCGTATTTTAAATGTATACTCAATAACACAAGACTGAACGGCATGTATCTAGATTACTTCCCTCTAAGTCAAGGGCCAGGTCTAAACTAAGTAATTTAATTCCAAGACAAGGACAGAAAGGTGAAGTTGTCATTCAGAGCCATTAGGCTTATGGAGCCAGAGCGTGAAACAGACAACAGCAATTGATTGCTACCCTTTGGACAGGAGACTAGACTGGAAACTGCCACTGCATGCTTAAATCCCAATATGACACGTCACAATAATCAAATCCGATGTGGTGCGAAGCCCGTGGAATCCCGCCAGACGGGCCTGGTGCCGGGCCTCAATTGCCCACCCAAGCGATCTGGTGGTACCTTGACTTCATCTTGCGGAACCAGGGGAGGAGGATCAAGGTTACATGCGACTGGAACACCAAACACAATTAAAATCCTCCAATGGAATGCTGAGGGCATTGCGAAGAAGAAAATAGCCCTTGAAAAGAGACTCAAAGAGCAGGACATCAAAATTGCCTGCATTCAAGAAACTCACCTCACGGACAACATGAGATTTGCTATCAGAGGGTACCAGGTAATAAGGCATGATAGAAAGGATCACAAAGAAGGCGTGATGACATTAGTAAAAAACGACTACCCCACCGCAGGCATAAAAATTGATACACAAGAGCAATCAGAAATACAGCAAATTAAAGTATGTATCGGAAAGAAAGAACTCCTGATTTTTAATTGCTATTGCCCACCAAACAAAGAGCTTCGTTTAGACAAGATGAAAATCCAGGAAGAAAGATGTCTGGTACTAGGGGACTTTAACAGTCACTCTCAAAGCTGGGGATATGGAGATATGGACAAACGTTGTGAAACAGTAGAAAACTGGCAAATTGAAACAAAACTTCAACTGTTGTATGACGATGAAGATGAGGACACATATTTCTCAAGAGCGTGGAAAACCACATATACCCCAGATCTTACATTTGCCACAGATGATATAGCAAAGACGATAAATAGAACAGTACAGCCCCAACTGGGTGGTAGCGACCATAGGTCAATCATCACAAACCTCTATCATCAAAATGAAAACAAAACACAAACTATCCCAAGATGGAACTACAAAAGAGCAAAATGGGAAAGCTTTGAACAACTTACCAGAGATGCCAACTTTAAATTTGGCTCACAGGAGTTTCAGCCACCACTCGTAGGAATTTCAACGCCGAAAGAGGAATTTCCGCTCACAAAAAAAAAAGGGAATTGGAACGATATTTGGCATTGTGCTTACATATTGTATAGTTCTAAATAGATAACTGATTAGAATTACAGTGTATATTATGATACATAAACACATTGCAAATTACAATCCCAAAGTTTCCTTATTTCAAATGAAGTAAAGCGCCAAAACCTAATGGTAGAGATTGTAGTACTGGTGGTAGTGAGGATGATGTAGTGTTGGTGGTTGTAGTAATAGTGGTAGAGATGATGAAGATGTGATAGTGGCTGATGTTGTAGTTGTAGTGGTAGTGATGATGATATGGTGGTGGTGGTGGTTGAGGTAGTAGTTGTAGTGATGATGATATGGTGGTGGTGCTGGTTGAAGTAGTAGTTGTAGTGATGATGTGGTGGTGGTATAGTGGTTGTAGTAGTTGTGGTCGTGATGATAATGATGTGGTGGTGGTTGTAGTAGTGGTGGTAGTGATGTTGATGTGGTGGTTGTAGTAGTAATGGTAATGATGATGTGGTGGTGGTTGTAGTAGTAGTCGTGGTAGTGATGATAATGTGGTGGTGGTGGTTGTAGTAGTACTGGTCGTGATGATGATGTGGTGCTGGTGGTTGTAGTAGTAGTGGTAGTGATGATGATATTGTAGTGGTTGTTGTTGTAGTAGTGGTGGTAGTGATGAAGATGAGGTGATGGTAGTAGTTGTAGTAGTATTGGTAGTGATGATGGTGTGGTGGTGGTTGTTGTAGTGGTGGTAGTGATGATGATGTGGTGGTGGTTGTAGTAGTATTAGTGGTAGTGATGATGATGTTGTGGTGGTGGTTGTAGTAGTATTAGTGGTAGTGATGATGTGGTGGTGGTGGTGGTTGTAGTAGTAGTGGTAGTGATGATGTGGTTGTGGTGGTTGTAGTAGTAGTGGGAGTGATGATGTGGTGGTGGTTGTAGTAGTAGTGGTAGTGATGATGTGGTGGTGGTGGTGGTTGTAGTAGTAGTGGTAGTGATGATGTGGTTGTGGTGGTTGTAGTAGTAATGGTAGTGATGATGTTGTAGTGGTGGTTGTAGTAGTAGTGGTAGTGATGATAATGTGGTGGTGGTGGTTGTAGTAGTACTGGTCGTGATGATGATGTGGTGCTGGTGGTTGTAGTAGTAGTGGTAGTGATGATGATATTGTAGTGGTTGTTGTTGTAGCATAGTAGTAGCATTAGCAGTAGTAGTAGTAGTAGTGATGATGATGATGATGATGATGTGGTGGTTGTAGTAGCAGTGGTAGTGATGATGATGTGGTGGTGGTGGTTGTAGTTGTAGTAATGAAGATGAGGTGATGGTAGTAGTTTGTAGTAGTATTGGTAGTGATGATGATGTGGTGGTGATGGTGGTTGTAGTAGTGGTGGTAGTGATGATGATGTGGTGGTGGTTGTAGTAGTGGTGGTAGTGATGATGATGTGGTGGTGGTTGTAGTTGTGGTGGTAGTGATGATGATGTGGTGGTGGTTGTAGTTGTGGTGGTAGTGATGATGATGTGGTGGTGGTTGTAGTAGTAGTATTAGTGGTATGATGATGATGTAGTGGTGGTTGTAGTAGTGGTGGTAGTGATGATGATGTGGTGGTGGTTGTAGTAGTGGTGGTAGTGATGATGATGTGGTGGTGGTTGTAGTAGTATTAGTGGTAGTGATGATGATGTTGTGGTGGTGGTTGTAGTAGTATTAGTTGTAGTGATGATGTGGTGGTGGTGGTGGTTGTAGTAGTAGTGGTAGTGATGATGTGGTGGTGGTTATTGTAGTAGTGGTAGTGATGATGTGGTGGTGGTGGTTGTAGTAGTAGTGGTAGTGATGATGTGGTGGTGGTGGTGGTTGTAGTAGTAGTGGTAGTGATGATGTGGTTGTGGTGGTTGTAGTAGTAGAGGTAGTGATGATGTTGTAGTGGTGGTTGTAGTAGTAGTGGTAGTGATGATAATGTGGTGGTGGTGGTTGTAGTAGTACTGGTCGTGATGATGATGTGGTGCTGGTGGTTGTAGTTGTAGTGGTAGTGATGATGATATTGTAGTGGTTCTTGTCGTAGTATAGTAGTAGCATTAGCAGTAGTAGTAGTAGTAGTAGTGATAATGATGATGTGGTGGTTGTAGTAGCAGTGGTAGTGATGATGATGATGTGGTGGTGGTGGTTGTAGTTGTAGTAATGAAGATGAGGTGATGGTAGTAGTTGTAGTAGTATTGGTAGTGATGATGATGTGGTGGTGATGGTGGTTGTAGTAGTGGTGGTAGTGATGATGATGTGGTGGTGGTTGTAGTAGTGGTGGTAGTGATGATGATGTGGTGGTGGTTGTAGTAGTATTAGTGGTAGTGATGATGATGTTGTGGTGGTGGTTGTAGTAGTATTAGTGGTAGTGATGATGTGGTGGTGGTGGTGGTGGTTGTAGTAGTAGTGGTAGTGATGATGTGGTTGTGGTGGTTGTAGTAGCAGTGGTAGTGATGATGTGGTGGTGGTTGTAGTAGTAGTGGTAGTGATGATGTGAAGCTGGTGGTTGTAGTAGTAGTGGTAGTGATGATGATGTGGTGGTGGTTGCAGTAGTAGTGGTGGTGATGATGGTTGTAATACTAGTGGTAATGATGATGATGTGGTGGTTAGAAGGGGGGGGTATCCTTGGAACAAATTGACCTCACCGGAATTTGACGGAAGTTGCCCGGAGCCCGGAATTTTTTGCTCCAGACCGGAGTTTTTTCCGGTGAAACCGGAGTTTTGGCATCACTGACTTACAGACAGCCACTACAAAAACATAAACTGTAAAACCAAGAATGTCAACAAAAGTGCAAAAGAACTGACAAAGGCCATCCTAAAAGCAGCAAAAGAAAGTATCCCAAGGGGAGCAAGAAAAAATTATATACCACTCTGGACAGATGATCTTAATCAGTTAAGTAATGAAGTATCGGAAACAAGAGAAAAGGCTGAAGCAGACCCCTGTGATGACAATATTGCAGCATATAAAGAGTCAGAAGCTACCTTTAAAAAAGAAATGGCAACGACATCCAAAATGGCATGGAAAGAAAAAACGCATAGCCTTAACTTCGAAAAAGATGGAAATAAACTTTGGAAACTTACAAAAGCCCTAAATAGAGAACTGAATCACTACGCCCCTCCCGCTTTGGAAAAAGGAGGAGAACTTGTCAGTCCACAACAAGCTGCAGACCTATCCATGGAGCAGTTCAAAAAAATTAGTGACAACACAATAGAAAAAGAACTGAAGAAAAGAGTTAAAAAAGAATGCAGAAAACAAAAAAAAGGAACTCAAGGAAGCCATAGATGAAGTAATGACAAAGCACTGCGTGGCATTTTCCCCTCTGAGTGGTATTTCAGTGCTAGGTCAACCTGACCCCATTAGTGGGGTCAGCCCATGGGTGGAACAGGTAACGGTCAGGGGGAATCTGTGATGCCGCTGATGGTAATTAATTGTTGCAATATTTCATGGTATTGCTCAGTTGCTAACACAAATATGAAAATTGTTCCCTCACCACAAGCAAAGCAAGGGTTTCTTTCATCATATGCCATGGTTGATAATAATGTATTCTCTTAAGACTGCTCATAAGAGAGGTGTCAATTTAGTGGTTTTTGAGCTATCAATGAAATTAATTTGTTGTAATTTGCATATCAATAATTTAATTCCCAGCGGCAGAAAATGTTTGAAATAAGCATCATTATAAAGAAAAATTGATGATCTTGACACATGCCAAGTTTTGTTGTCCGGGCAGTAAAACCTTAAAAGATATGAATTTTTTATTGTAAATTTCATATTTGGCATGACTTGGTGAGATCCTTATTTTCTCTCCCATAGTATTCCATGCCATGAATTATGTCCAAATATCAGTTTAGGAATAAAATATAAACCATTAGACGAAAATAATACTAATATTATTTTTTAAGCATTTAACTGATTTAAATATTATGAGCTTTGGGCACATTTGAAAGCCAACTTTTTAATGACTTGATAACTTTTTTCTATACTTAAATCCCTTACGATGCAAGTCAAATTTTTTTTAATGAATGTTAGGCATTATAGTTTGAAGATGTATACGGTACTGCTTTTGTGTGGTTGTCTCAGGAAATGCCGACTTTATAGTGTCATATAGGTGTCAATGTTTAGGGTATTCTTGCATGTTGAATAAGTAATATAATGTAAGTTCAAGTTCTCCTTTTGTGCACAAGTGAATGTTTTAACTTTTTATAGACTGAAGCGTCCAGATATATATGGCAGTGATATCCCATAAATTAGATGAACTGCTGTGGTATTTCTGTGGTGTTGTACTGATTTGACTCTGATTGTTATTCAGTTGTTTTATCTCTAAATTTGACTGACTGGAGTTCAATGGTATATCAGATGACTTTAAAAGACAATGACTAAAAGTGTATTCTTGAAGGAAAGGAGATGATTTTATATAACCTGTATGGGCAGTTTGTTCGTTTTGAATGTAGTTGGTCAATAAAGAGAAAAGGGTTACTACTTGGAATAAACTATATGCCCTCATAATTTTGAATCCTCTTTTGTCCACATACTATGTCCGTCTGTTTGAGCAAATCATCTAATTTAACAGTACCAGTGGTTAGTGTTAGTTGTAATTGATGATTGTTACTGCAATATTTGTAGCATGTCCAGTAACCTTGTTGGGTGATTGATTTTTTTCTTGTAAAGAAGTCATACTTTATAGGCAGATTGATAGTAAATTGAGATATTGACATCATACACGATATTGGTTTTTAGTCTTTACTGGACAATAAAACATTATCTTTATGAGTTATTTTACCACATAAAGACATAAATCATATCAGTTTACTATTATGATCAACACAACTGTTTGAGAGGAACGGAATTGGTAAAAACAATAAACAGAACTTACTAAACCATGAATAAATCAAGAAAATCAACTGCCAATATGATAATATTGCACAGGAACATAGATGCATATGTGTACTTTTGATATTTATTAAAATTCTTGAGATACTGCCGCTGAGTTTTGAATAACAAATTTTTTATTTAAGTGCACCATAATTTACAAGCACTTAAAATTAGATCAACAATTTGTGATATTCAAAGAAAACTATTAACCTCAAGAATGTCAAATTTTCACTGATGTTTAGAAAGACAACTGATTTTTCAAATCAAAATAATGAAGTGAAAGAGTCTGTTATTGTTTTCCCGCTATACAGACATATTATAAGACCATAAATATCCATAATTGCCCCCATTGGACACAGCACTGCCTAATACCAGTTGAACTCCAATGACCTCACGCAGGTAGCGAGCAGGGAGGGTTATTGGTCCCTTGGGAGTTCCAACTGAAATATCGCTGATTCCACACAGTGAAAGAAGCTAACTATGGAAGAACTAGAAAGCTCTCTCAAAGTGTTAAAAACAAAGAAATCGTCAGGCCCAGACGAAGTAACAAATGAGATGCTTATCCGTCTTGGAAAGACAGCGAAAAAGAAGCTATTACAACTCTACAACAGCACTTGGAAAACTGGTAAAATACCAGATATATGGAAAAAGGCTTTTATTATCCCAATCAAGAAAGAAGGAAAACAAGCAAATGAAGCCGCAAATTACCGACCTATAAGTCTTACAAGCTGCATGTGCAAGCTGGTAGAAAGAATTATCAACTCCAGACTGATGTGGTATCTTGAAAACTATAATGTGCTTATAAATGAACAAGCTGGTTTCAGAAGACACAGGAGTACTGATAACCTACATATCCCAAGAAATAGAAGACTCGTTTCAGGATGGAAAGAAAAAAATTGTGGTATGGGTGGACTTTGAAAAAGCATTCGACAAAGTGTGGAAAAAAGGTCTGGTATATAAACTACAAAAATCAAAAGTAATAATTCATTTCCTCACATCAAGAAGTAAAAGATGTTTGATTATCATAATCATTGCTGAAAGAAAGAAGTGACAAGGTAAGAGTCTGTTTTAGCTTGTGACCAACTGACCTTCGGATGGGAGAAGTGAAATGTGTGTAGATGGGCGTGGCCAGACCATAGTGCTGAAACTCTGCAGGTTGCAGCGTGCCATTGGAGAAGTAGACAGCCTGCATCATACAGCGAGTGGTCATAATTCGGATCATGGTGTTAAAGTAAGGGTTGTCTGGCACCACCGCCTTGTCCAGGCCTTCTGCCAGGCTTTTGCCACTTGACACATCGATGTGAAAACCCTGTTTGACAGATTAAAGTTAAACGCCATCAATGGAATCAAAGATTGTGTGGTAAGATGTCTTGCCTCTAAAAAACGTCAAGCAATGTTGAACATCGTTTAAGACCAGATGGGTAACTGTTGTAATCTCTCGTCCCACAATGGCATATTTGGGTAAGGCATACCTATCCCACTGGACTCAGATTTTAATTGAATTAGTGCCAGTTTGCAGGCAGTTATGGATGTTGTAAGAGTGGTAGTAAAAAATGGGTTCCTTACAGGTGACTTTTACAGTAAGATATAAAGCCTGTAAGAAAAATAAAAGGAGCATTGTGAAGAAGCTCTATGAGCATTATGAGTTATAGAAATCTGGACATCCAGCTATAACCTTATATCCTGTGCTCTACCTGTCCTTCAGAGCCATAAGGCCCTAGGAGCTGGGATTTATCCCGGTTTCTGAAGCATGACACTGAAAATAGCAATTGCTTGCTATTCTTTGGATAGGACGCTAGCTTTAACAAACCCAGTTACCCAATCAATGCTGGGCGGACAGGGGTCATAAATAAATCTCGACTGCACCCGGGATAGATCTCAGTCTCTTGCAAGGGAGATAAATGCTCTATCAACAGAGCTGTCAGTTCCCCTGTGCAATCAATCTACACTTATTTATGGCAGAGGGGAGAATAAAAAAAACCCTAAAAGATAGGAGTACAGGTTAAATATCATCATCATCATCATCATCATCATTGCCTTTTTCACCCTGGGTCAGGGTATAGGCCACAGACAAACAGTTTCCATGCTTCTCTATCCTGAGCTAACTTTTTTTTTATCTCATTCCAGGTCTTACTTCTCTGTACATCAGCTTCTTTAATTCTTCTCCATGTTCCTCGTGGCCTTCCCCTTGATCTTCTGCCCTGAGGGTTCCAGTCCAATACTTTCTTTGTTATAGTGGAGTCATTCTTTTTAAGCGTGTGTCCAATCCACCTCAATCTACTTCTTCCTATTTCCTCTCCCACTGGTTTCTGCTGTGTTCTTTTCCATACTTCTTCATTTTTTATTCTATCCATCCATTATATTCTGAGTAGCTTACGCATGCACCTGTTTACGAAAATCAGTACCCTCCTTATGCATGCCTGTGATGCGTCCCAAGTTTCACATCCATACAGTAGGACAGACTTCACGTTTGAGTTGAAAAGTCTTAGCTTTAGTCGAAGGGAGATATCTTTAGTTCTCCAAACTCTGTTCAAAGATGTGAATGCAGCCTGTGCCTTTCCTATTAGTGCTTTCACCTCTGCTTCCGTGCCTCCATCCTTGTCAATTATACTTCCGAGATAGCAGAAAGTGTCTATATCTTCGAGTTCCTGATCTTTTCCTTTGATCTGCTCCCTTTGACGCGTACCTATCCTCAAGACCTTTGACTTTGCAGGGTGAATTCTTAGACCAATTGATTCTGAGAGGCTGTTTATAATTGTGGTTTTTGTTTGCATCTGGTCCTGGGTATGGGACAAAAGAGCCAGATCATCTGCAAAATCCAGATCATCCAACTGTGTCCAGGGGGTCCACTGTATCCCATTTCTTCGCCCTTTGGAGGTTTCCTTCATTAGCCAATCAATGGCAAGGATGAACAGGAATGGTGAGAGCAAGCATCCCTACTTGACACCAGTCTTAATTTCAAAGCTGTCAGTAAGCTGATCTTCATGTACAACCCTGCAACTTGATCCTTTATACAGTTCCTTAATGAGGTTTACTATCTTTTCAGGGAGTCCATAATGTGCCAGAATTTTCCACAAAGTTGCTCTGTCAATACTGTCGAAAGCCTTCTCGTAATCCAGAAAGTTGACAATAAGAGGAGAGTTCCATTCTATAGACTGTTCCACTATGACTCGCAGAGAGACAATCTGGTCGGTGGTTGAACGGTTTTTCCGAAAACCTGCCTGTTCATCACGCAGTTTAGCATCTGTTGCATTCTTAATTCTCTCTAAAATAATACGGTTGAAAACCTTTCCTGGGATAGAAAGAAGAGTGATTCCTCGATAATTATTACAATTACTGAGGTCCCCTTTCTTTCGAAGCTTGATAAGATGTCCTTCCTTCCAATCCTTTGGGAATATCCCGTCATTCCAGATTCACTCAAATAGTGGGAACAGGGCCTCAGCATTTCTTTCAGCATCAACTTTTAGAGCCTCCGGTGGAATCTGGTCTGGTCCAGGAGCTTTCCCCCTTTTCATCTTGTTAATGGCACCCACAATCTCTGCTATCGATGGTGGAGCACAGCTGATTGGTAGCTCATTCCTCGCAGGCAACATTTTTGGCTGGTTGTCTGTTCAGAAGGCAGTTGAAATGTTCCCTTCATCGTTCAGATTGAGCCTCTTTTCCAAAAATAGTTTTCCCATCTTTGTTTTTGACTGGTACCTCTGGTTTCCCATATTGTCCAGCAAGTGTCTTGGTAGTTTGATAAAGGATCCTCATGTGTCTCCTGTCGCTGCTGCTTCTGCTTTCTCTGCAAGTCTGTTCATGAATGCTTCCTTGTCTTTCTTCACAGATCTTTTGACTTCCTTAGCTATGGCTCGATACTGCTCTTGTGCATCCAGTCTTGAAGCCCTTGTTCGGCTTGCATTCACTTGTTCCTTCCTTGTTCTCCTCTTTTCAATAAGGTACAAGGTGGTTGGACTTATCCATTCTTTATGTTCTGATTTCTTTACCCCCAATACCTCGTGGCAAGTTGTTATGTAGACTTCCTTGATCTTTGCCCAATGTGACTCTACATCTATGTCCTCCTCAAGCTCAATAAGAGGTTGGAATCTATTACTCAATTGTAGTTTGAATTCCTCATTCTTTTCCCCATCAAGTGCATTCACCTCGAATTTTCTTCTTGTATGTGATCTGGTCCCATGTTTTCTGAGTCAGAGCTTAAGCTTTGACAATAGCAGGTGGTGGTCTGATCCAACATCTGCCCCTCTCAGTACTGTCACATCTTCCATGGTCTGAATCTTCGAGAGATACAAAAATGATCAATCTGATTCTCTGTCACACCATATGGTGAGACCCAAGTTGCTTTGTGGATCCTCTTATGGGGGAACACTGATCCTCCAATCACCAAACTGTTGAATGCACAGAAATTTGCAAATCTCTCACCATTATCGTTCATTTCTCCCATGCCACGACGTCCCATGATACCTTCATAACCTACGTTATCCTGTCCCACTTTAGCATTAGCATCTCCCATCAATATGTTGATGTCTTTCCTTGGCAACTTGTCAATGACTTGTTGTAGCAGACTATAAAATGTATCTTTGTCCTCATCTGTTGCATCATTTGTTGGGGCATAGATTTGTACAATGTTTATGCTGATCTTCTTACTCCGTATTGTAAAGGACGCCATGATGATCCTTTCTCCGTGTTGTTCCCATCCTCTCAGTGACTTCTGGGCAAACTTGCTTAGAATTATTCCTACTCCCTGTGTATGAATCCCGTCCCCTCTCCCTGAATATAAAATTTTCTCCCCAGACATGAGGTGTTTCTGTCCGGATTGTATCAGTGGGTTTCGCTTACTCCAAGTATATGCAGCCTGTATCTTCTCATCTCAGTCACAACTTGAGAGCTTTTTCCTGCTTCATGCATGGTGCGAACGTTCCACGACACAATTTGAAGCTGCTTGTTTGGCGAAGACGTCATCGGGTCAGCAGAGTCCTTTCAGCTTTGTCTGTTTTCCTTCATAAATTCTGTCATTCCAGAAACTCTTCGGTCGCCCAAGCTAAAAAAAGGATTTGGTTTGTCTGTGTGCGTTTCTGTAACGGTTTGAGTTTAACGGAAAGGGGTGTTAACCCTTTGCCAACCCCCAACATGGAGGTCCAGGTGACTCAAAGATGGGGGAATCACACACCATTAGTCGCCTTTTACGACACACTGGCTTGGCATTGGGCTATTCTTGACCCTCTCGGGACACCATACGGGGTAGGTTAAATATATGTAATGTTTATTGTATAAATCCAATTTATACAATACAGTACAAAAAGTCACATTCTAATAAATAAGACTGATTTGATCAGTGATGATACTCACAAAAAGTCAAAAAGGAGGAAAAGTCTCGGAAAAACGGAAAACTCACCTAGAACATTCTTGCATACAGGAAAGTAGGCAGGACTTCTTTTGAGTACTTGAAGAGTACTAGTGTGTTTTGGGCCTCTTTCTAGGTGGGGGCCCAACCTGTTTGGATTGCTTCTTTATATGAAGCTTATAGGCTGTTTTAATTGCCTTCTCCCGGACTGCCTTTGCTTGCTTTTTTGTTTCCGCCTTTACAACTGCTTGATCAAACATTTGTCTTTTTCTTTCCTTTTCCTCTTTCTGTTTTTGCAACTCAGCATGATACTTGCTGCGAGATTTTTTAATGCAACTTATCAGGACAGGATCAATTTCACTGTGATCTATGTCTTTTCTTTTGAAGCATTCCAGGGCAGTGGCATTCCTTGCTTTCAAAGAATACTTCACCGTCTGTATGGCAGAGAATGTTGAAATATTCATGTTGCCACACTTGTCTTTAAGAATATCCTTCATTTTATAGACCTGCATACGAGTCCTGACCAAATTGTCTGAACTTTTTCACACATCGCATTACCGGATCTTTTATTTTGTAACTCAGTACTTAGTCATATACATTTTCTTTTGGATTGTCCTACCGAATATATTTATTTTAAAATGTTAAAAAGTACCAAACATTTATAGGGACAAGGGACAGCATGGAGGTAGAGTGGTAGTTTGATATTTTTTCAAAAATAAAAATTAATAATTATTTTTTACATAGACAGATAGGCCTTTAAAAACCATTTAATAAGATACCTTACTTTTGGATCTAGGATAAACGGTTCCAAAGTTATGATGATTTTACTACTCTAAATTTAGTCTTACAAAAAGCTCAAAATTGATTGAGAATTCCCCCACTGGGAAGCCTCTCGATAAGGTGACTACTGATTAAAACGGGATCTTAGCATAGAGAAAAGAGGGTTGGTCACTTGTGGTCAACATTAAACATACTGCACTGCCTTCAATCTTTATGAAATTTGATAGAGACACAGACAAATGATTTATCTAGATGCCTTCTCTTTTATTTTTTTGCTATCTCAATTTTGAAAAAGATTTCAAAAGTTTTTAAATGATGTGATTTTTATCAAATTATAATTTTTGATACAATATGTCAACATTGATTCTATCACATCAAAAGAAATCTTGATCTCTGCCCTTTAAAATGATACCAGAGCAGTTCATATACTGTGAAAAACAATGCAACAGTGATTATAATTGTATGAAATTGTGTTATACAAATTTTAACCCAAAGTTGCGCTTCACTTGACCAATGGCTAATCGACACCTGTCTACCTACAGACTGGGCTAGGGCGAGGATTGAGTAAGTTAAGAAATCTTGTGAAGCTTGGAGAGAGGACGAGTCTCTGTCTCAGCAGTGAAAACAGCCGTCAACGACTGAGGTGTTTTTCTTTTTTCTCTCTTGTGTTACTCACTTTGACTTTGACTGTGTGTGAGAATGCCTCTTTATGATTTTCCTTTGCCACCGTAATCCGACCCCCACAGTAGTTTTTAACCTGGAATAATTGATCTTATCTCTAACTCTAAAGAGCAATAACCATCCCAATCATTAGACTTTAATCCACTGGCAAAAAAAAAAAAAAAAATACAAAATGCAGCACCCGGCTGGGCTGGCTTTCTCACGTACTCCGAAAGAAAATCATCGCCAATTCCATTTGAATAGATGTCGAACACCATTCTCAACTGACTTCAGATCCGACGAACGGTCAATGAATTGTTCAGGCATGATAACAAAAAATAATGTAAAAGAGTAATAGATCAAAATATACAACGACAAATCCCGAAAGTTTATTGATAGACCGAATAAAATTGAAATGTAGCAACGTTCAACTGAACAAACAAAAGTTACTTGAATGGAATACCGAAAGTATGAAAACGAAAGTAAACGAACTGCGCATGCTCGATTATATCGACACACGACTCGTTTTTCAGACAATGAAGAGTTGCGGTCGAATCGAAAACTAGCGGAGTTTCCCGATAATTGCCGAACGAGCGTAACGAGGGCTTGAAAGTGCCGACAATATTGTCGGCAATCCGACGCCCATTCGTCGGCACTTGACTGCTAGCCGCCGGTCGAGTTGGGGCTCGCCGACACTCCGACAATTGACCTCACTCGCAATCAGATTACTTTAGCAATAAAATAAAAATAAGTGATCCGGGAGATCGCAACTACCGTGATTGTCGGAAAACCGACAATTGTCGGCACACATGCAGGTCTAATTTTAGAAAAGGAACCCTCTACCTGTGGGCCATGAAATATGGATAAGCAAGCCCTAGCCAGCTTTTGAAGAATAGGAAAGGAGGAAAACCGAGGAAAGGAAAGAAAACCGCGGATTTCCGCGGATCCGCGGAAAAGTATCATCGCTGTTTGATAATATCCAAATTGCAATGTCGATTGACAAAGAATACTTACTTTGGAGGAGGCATCCTTGAAAAGTGGTTCAAAATTTGAAGCAGGAGAGGCAGGGTGGCGATGCAATAAGCACTATCATTGACAGTCTTCTCTGCTACAGAAATGTTGGCGAGCAACATGAACTCCTCTTCCATGGAATTTGTTTCTCTGTAAGAGATAATGATTGTCATATGAAATTAGTCAAAAGCAAGGGTGAAAGTTGAGGTCAATCAATTTCCCTGAACAACCCCATCAGGGTTGCTCTTTGTCCGGTTTTAGCCAGAAAACCGGCTATTTTGAATTTTTAGGCTGATCTTGTTCGGTATTGGTGAGTTAATTCTTTTTTAAAGATGAAAGTATTGGTTGTTTAAAGGCTGCAGCAATAAAGGGGAAAATAGATGGATATAATGTATCCTTTTCTATGATTTAAAGCTGATAGCATCTGATGAAGAGAAGCTTTGCAAGAAATATGCTGGTTATGAGACATATTTCAGGCTTTTTAAAATTTCAGCAAAGGGCATCCCTGCCCGTGGTGAGGTTTAAATCCCTAAATGTGAAGTGATTCAAAGCACAGCAATCTAACAACACAAGTTAACTTTCTAATTTCTCCTGGTGAATCTGCATGATAGAGAAAAAAAATCAGAGCGCAGGTTAAGAAAAAAAAATCTAAATTTTTCAGAAATTCCAGGAATAACAAACAACTACCCCTAGTCAAAAGATAGTTAATGTTTATTTAGAGCAGACAGTCCAATCGTCATTCATATAGAATCATTGGTTTCTAAGCATAAGATATAATTTAGGATAATACATAGTAAAACAGATTTACTACGTAAACTTGTCGGAAATGTCATAGTCAAATCGAGTATAATTTCTCTATGTTATGAGTAAGTATAGAGCAATTGATCATGAATGGAAATCAGAACACAATTTATTCTCAGTCAAGTGTTGGCAATATCAATGTGCGACTATGTGGTATGACACTGGCTTCCAGATCGGAAGGTCCGGGGTTCGCGCCTCACTCGGCGCATAGTTGAGTCCTTGGAGAAGGCTCTTTAGTCCCATTCTGTCACTGTACTCAGGTGAAAAATGAGCACATGGCCATTAACAGTGTTGTCTCTGTCCGAAAATTTTTTTAATATCGCCTAACAGGCGTCATGTCATAGCCATCGTAATACATAGCCTGCTTGTCAGAGATCGTGACGTCACGGCGTGTGGCTAGGGTTATGGTTGCGAAGCGAGCGGTGATTGAAGACGCGTAGACCGACAGGTAGTAAAGTTGCAGTGAATTGTGCAGCGTAGAGCTGCATAGTAGTAATGTCTAATTAATTATAGTAGCAGCCAGATACTACTTACCTATAATAATAATAATAATAATAATAATAAATAATAATAATAATAATAATAATAATAATAATAATAATAATAATAATAATAATAATAATAATAATAAATAATAATAATAATAAATATTTATATAGCGCCTAATCCCATAGTAAAACAGCTCTAGGCGCACAATATTCACCGATGTAAAACATCAGTTTTAAAAGAAATTGGCATACAAACGAACGCACACACACACACACACATTTATACGTAAGCACTCAAATTCCCACAAATATCCGCATATGATATAAATATACACATAAATACATAACATTATTATTAGAAATCAATATCAATGCATTTGAAATCATAAACAATCTGATAAATGTGAACCATCTGAGGGTAAGAGCCATCCCACAAATCGTCTATGTTTCCCTAAAAAAATTTATTATCAGGTAGAGTTATTCGTTAAAATTTTATTAAATTTAAAACTATTTTACTAGCCTACATCAGGGAAAAACGTGTTGTCTACTAATTTGGATGCTTCTTTTTGTTTTGTTTTGTTTTGTATTTTTGTTTTAATCTAGTGAGCATTCCATAAGATGAGATTTTAATTTCTTTTTAAAAGATGAATCGGAATCCATTACCCGTTCCTGAGGCTAAATGGTAAGGAATTCCAGACAGCGGGAGCAGCATGAATAAATGCACGATCCGCATATGTCTTCGATCCTTTTTTTGGAACACATAAATTTAATTGACCGCTAGATCTTAATGGACGTGAGGGAGTATAGACATTAATCAAATCTGATATATAAGCTGGAGAAGTTTGATTAAAATAGTTAAAGCACATTACAGCAATTTTGTACTTAATCCTAAACCTGACAGGGAGCCAATGCAAGGTCCATAACAAAGGTGTGACATGATCAGTTTTTTTTTTTTCTTCAAAATTAATTTAGCAGCTTGATTTTGAATCCGCTGTAGTTTGTGACAACATTATTTGGTATATTGTACATTAGCATGTTACAGTAATCTAATCTTGAAAACATTAAAGGTAGTAGTAGTTGTAGTAGTAGTAGTAGTAGTAGTAGTAGTAGTAGTAGTAGAAGTAGTAGTAGTTGTGATATTAATATTTGTTGTAAGCGTAACAGCAGCAGGAGTAGTAATAGTAGTAGTAGTAGTAGTAGTAGTAGTAGTAGTAGTAGTAGTAGTAGTAGTAGTAGTAGTAGTAGTAGTAGTAGTAGTAGTAGTAGTAGTAGTAGTAGTAGTAGTAGTAGAAGGAGGAGGAGGAAGAGGGTGAGGAGGTTTATTTCGAGCACTTTTTAATACTTAAAATAAGTAAACGCCGGTTGAAATCATTATGATTATCAAGTAATATAGACTACTCACCTCCGATATGAAAATTGCACACTTTTCGCCCAGTTCTGAGTTAAACGGAAATTCTACACCCCTTGCTGGACAGCAGAGTCGGAAGAGCTGTACCGAGAGTACCAGCAGACCCAGTCCCAGGACGCAGCCGATAGACTACTTCAGTCTCTGGCAGAGGGAAGGAAGCAACGGTGGCAGGAGACCGTGGAAAGTCTCGACTTTACACACTCCAGCCACCACGCTTGGCGTTTGATAAAGAAATTGGACCCAGATCGGAATTACGCGAAGGCTGCACCGGAATGCGAGGCAGACACAATTGCCAAGAACATTAAGAACCGTAGTAAGCGGGTCCCTAATCAGGCTTTTGAGCGCAGTGTCCGCAAGGCGTACTGTACGATTTTGGACTCGCTACCTGCGGAGGAGTCGGACTGGACAGTCCCCGAGAAGTGGGTGCAGCCATTAGCGAAGTGAAGAACGGTAAAGCAGCAGGGATAGATGGTGTATATCCAGATATGGTGACGCATCTGGGCCCCAGGGCACTGGCCTGGCTAGCAGAGGCAATGTCTGACATCCTTGCAAAAGGAAAGCTTCCACAAGTGTGGAAGCATGCGAAGATAGTTGCCATCCTCAAGCCAGGGAAGCCGGCGAAGGAGGCAGACAGTTACAGACCCATATCGCTGCTGAGCTGTCTTTACAAATTGTTGGAGCGTGTTCTATTAAACCGATAGGGGCCGGTCCTAGACGCTGCCCTGCCACCCGAGCAGGCAGGCTTCAGGGAAGGGAGGTGCACCACGGAGCAGGTCATTGCCCTTACAGAGCATATTGAGCACGGGTTCGAGAGAAAACAGCAAGCAGGTGCTGTGTTTAAAGACCTATCAGCGGCGTACGATACGGTCTGGTGCGATGGGTTAATGCTCAAACTTGCAAAAATCATAAGGTGCAAAAAGACCTTGAAGTTGTTCTCTTCGATCTTAGGGGAAAGGCAATTCCACGTCGCGCTGGGAGACGTCACGAGCAAAGTAAGGAAATTGAAGAATGGGGTCCCTCAGGGGTCGGTACTTGCGCCAATGTTGTTTAACGTTTACATTAGCGATATGCCGAACACTTCCTCCCTGAGGCTGGGATACGCAGACGACTGGGCACTCGTTACTCAGAGTAAAGTGTGGACCCGTCTCGAGAGCGTACTCAGCGAGGATGTCACCAGACTCAAATCCTACTTTGACAAGTGGTACCTGAAGATGAACACTTCAAAAACCGTGGCCACTGCATTTCACTTATGCAGTGGTTGGCACACCCGTAAACTGAATGTCCTAGTCGGGGACCAGCCACTCCCATATGAGCCGCGTCCAAAATATTTAGGGGTGACGTTGGATCGCAGCCTTACCCATCGGGTTCATCTCGAAGGGGTTGCCCGGAAGATAGAGAAACGCAACAGTCTTCTGAGGAAGCTGGCGGGATCGACTTGGGGCGCTAGCCAAGCGCTCCTGAGAATGTCCGCCCTGGCACTATGCTATTCCACCGCGGAGTATTGTGCTCCAGTGTGGGGTAGAAGCAGAAACGTTGAGAAGGTGGATGTAAAACTTCGCAAGTCGATGCACATAGTGTCGGGAACGCTAGCAACAACCCCTAGAGAATGGGGCCCGATAATGGCAGCGATCCAGCCCCCCGATGTCCGGAGGGAGATCATTACGGGAAACTGGCTGAGTAAGATCAAAGAGAGAGGGAATGGGGATACCCCTCTCATGCGCATAATGGACGGTGCCCCCGTTTCGAGCCGAAATAAGTCCCGGCAACCCTTGTACGCAGAATCCCTGACTACGGACAGAGCTGCACATACGAGATGGAAGTCGGTTTGGACGAATTCAATCCCTCGTGGGGGCGGGGACCTACAGTCCTCTAAGCTTGGTGAGAAGTTGCCAGGCTTTGATACCAGTGAGAGGAGACACTGGGTAGCTGCGAATCGACTTCGGTCGAGGAGCTGCCTAACGGCAAGTGCGTTACATCGGTGGGGTCTAACTTCCTGTCCAATATGTCCACGCTGTGGGCAAGAACCCGAGACGGCAGAGCATCTAGTCGAAAGGTGTGTTGTGACGATGCTACCAGA
The DNA here is from genome assembly GCF_034508935.2 of Berghia stephanieae. Classification (NCBI taxonomy): domain Eukaryota; kingdom Metazoa; phylum Mollusca; class Gastropoda; order Nudibranchia; family Aeolidiidae; genus Berghia; species Berghia stephanieae. Next base: position 60,195,321 of record NC_088366.1, on the reverse strand, counting down.
CGGGTTCACGACGGTGCACCAATGCAGACCGGACTTTGCTGATTGGGTCGATCGTCATAACATAATAGTGTGAACCATAAGAAGCTGCTGCCATTATTGAAATGGTCGACGCTCGGAAATCGAGAGTCACAATCAAATAAAACAATCATGTCACCACGGTCGACTTACCGGATGTGACCTTTGACACGACCGGGGGTCACAAGGCTTTAGAATAAGCCCGGCGGAGAATAATCAAATTTCGTTATTTTCAGCCCGGCGGAAAATACTCACACCCTTCAATAACATTGACTGTTAAAACCAATTTGTCTTGGGCCTAGAAAACATCAAGCAGAAACAGTAAAATCTATAAATGATGGCTGTCATTATTCCCAGACGCCTGTCTGGGGATAATGAAAATTCGTTAGCAAGTGGGCAGAAAGATTTTATGCAAAATGCCAAACAAGGCATGAAAAATACCAAATATTCTGGAAAAAATACTAGTGGTTGTGTCCCAAAACAGTTAATATATCAAGTGATATTTAACACAAGATGAAAGTAAACAGTGATCAAATGTCAAATCCAGCTCTTAAAAAAAAATCATTTTAAAGCAAATGGATCAATGAAATACTTTGATCTGAAAACGCCAAACTGGCAAATCGACTTGTTATTTTCAACCAGGAAGAAAGTTGTTAATCATCAAATCTGTTCATCGTCCACCAACCATTTAAATTTTCACTACCTACCTACCTGTTAACTTTATTGATCATCTCTTGTTTCTATAATTTGCTCATTCTTGCCACAATTTTGGGGATGTTGTTCGCCACAAAGCCCAAAACCGACACCTGTTATTTTCCTGTCTTCTTCGCACAAGACAATACAATTTATTATCACATGTCGACAAAACTAGATCCAACAACATACTTTTATTCGAATCAGAGATGAAAATAACTACCAAAACAAGGAAGCAAAAATGGTGGAAATATGTTTAGCTCATATATGAATTTAAGATATTCCGATAGCGGTATGGATAGACAGCTCAGTGGGTTAGGCCACCTTTCATTTTACTCCTTTTAGCTGCACAGATTCGAACCAGTTGCGCCCCCCCCCCCCCCCCCCCCACACACACACAGTTTTTTTTTTTTTTACTTTTTCTTTCTTTCTTCCCAATTGATTTTCATTGTTTTCACTTTTGTTCCGAGCAAGAGTTTTTAAAATCAGTTGAATTTTTTATTTCTCCGATAATATTATTTCATTATTTAATTTGCTCTAGATCTATTATTGTTTTTTGTTTTTTTTTTCGTCAAAAGATAATATTATTAATAATAATAATAATAATAAATAATAATAATAATAATAATAATAATAATAATAATAATAATTGTAATTTTTATTATTAATTATTATTATTATTATCATTATAATTATTATTATTATTATTATTATTATTGTTAACACTATTCCCTGCTCCGAGGGAAATCTCTCTTTTTCTTTTTTTTATATTTTGACCTAAACCTTAGAGTTTTTTGTTTGCTAAACCTCTATGTAAATGTTCCGTTTCAGAGCATGAATTTCTTAAATTGTTTTTATTTTTAAAACAATTATTGTTTGTTTTTTTTCTCCTCTATCTAACCATTTGGTCGCTCTCTGAATATTTCTGTTTGTTTGCTTTTTAATTATTTATTCTTTATAGACACTGTTTGAGATCGGAGTGGAGACGAATATATTTAATTTGCTAGAAACTAGAAAAAAAAACAAGAGAGAGAGAGAGAGAGAGAGAGAGAGAGAGAGAGAGAGAGAGAGAGAGAGAGAGAGAGAGAGAGAGTTTAATAAAATAAAAAAAGAGGTGGGGGAGGATGGATGAGACATTTATCTCTTTCAACGTTCTGTGTAAAAAGAAGACGGAATTTTTTTTTTTTTAAAGTGGCGGAACCAGGATTCGAACCCACAACGTCGATTCTGGTCAAACTTCCAGGGCAGACGACTAAACCATTCGGCCATGTCACCCACTTCGAAGTCGACGCATATTGTGTATATGTAGTAGTACAACTGATTTTAATGTTGGTTAATTTCATGTTTTTATAGATATTTTATTAACTTTCCTTATTTCTATGTGCATCTGGAAACTTTCCATATTCTGGAATGTGGATAATTGTTTTAAAGAGCGGAGTTTCAAATATGCGTCTGGGGATAATGAAAATTCGTTATCCCCAGACAGGTGTCTGGGGAAAACGAATTTTTATTATTATTATCCCCAGACAGGTGTCTGGGGATAATCACAGCGATAAATGATTATATTAGGGAGTTTAATAGAAATTCTAAATGTACCTCACACACTTGAAACCAATGTCATATGAAAGAGCTGGCAACACAGATTACAAAACGGTTTGAATTTTGTTTCTATCTTGATTAGAAATGTAGTTACGGCAGTTCAAAGTCTGAAATTTCAGACCGATTTTTACCCCAAAATTAACATTGCAAAGTTGTGACCGAAAACGCGCGATGTTAATAAAAAATGGTTAAAACAGTCAATATGGAGTTCTTATCATATATTGTATACTAAAATGTTCGTCTTATCGAGGACAATGGATTTACATTAATAAAGAGGAAGATAAACATTTCAAACGAACACATTATTACATAATATGACGCAAATGTTACATAATCAAAAACTCGACTAGACGTAAGAAACAATTTGCTATATCACTTTTGGATTTATCCCCAATATCTCACTGAAACAATTGCAAATAATTACCCTCTTTTAATTAATACATAGAGAATAAAAAAGGGTTTGAGAGTATAAATGAAAAGATATAAACATGTTGTGTAATAACATAATGAGTTTATTTTTACCTATGGCAATTTAATTGCATATAAATAAAATGGTAGATTGAAAAAGTTCGAATAAATTGAAACAGATTCCCTATTATAATTAGAAGGAAAGTTCTGGCTTTTAATACTTTAAAAAATTCTGCTGAATCACTTTGGGTTTATTGCTATTACATCATTTGAACTGATAATTAATATAATTTTATCCCCCCCCCCCCCCCCCTTCTCTCTCAATGTATGGGGCTGTCAAAACTAATAGAACTTCTTACCATAATAATTATTAAGGCTAAGGCCTTTAAAATATGGATACAAATGATAAACATATCTAAACATATGAGAAAGAAACTTGGTGACTTGATGGCAAAGTAAAATAAAATTAAAGCAATTGGTATTTTTAAAATATCGATATTATTAATATCGGATTTCACAAAGAGAGAAATATACGAACTTTTAAAACAAAAACTATAAAATGCCTATAAATAAAGTTGGCAAGTTTGTATTCAAAATAAAAACATAGTAAATAATAGTACTGAAAATATTATGGACTAATTTTAACATATTACATAACTAAATTTAAAATATCGATATGAATATCGATATCGTTCGGCAGCCAAGATGAGAAGATAATGTAAACAAGGCATTTCGGCGCAGAGTTAAAAGGTGTCTGCGCATCGATATAGAGCCCTGAAATTTGGCATGAATAAAGTTTAGATGTTATTCTAAAACCAAGCATTTAAATTTTTAAAACACACGCGGTAAATTAAAAAATAAATGCATTTGAAAATTGCCAAATCTTAACTTCATAACTTCTGGAATTATTAATGGATTTTTCCTTAATTAGCACCATTTAAAAGGAAATTGAAAGACGAAAATAATGATACCAAAATATCTGCGATATTCCTCTTTATAACGAAGTTATGCATCTTTAATTGAACCCCCCAAAACGCGAACGGCAATTTCCAGTCACAACTTCCCTATGGGCGAGTAGGGTCAAAATTTTACTTTTACTGCCACTGCTGCTGCTCACTAAACAGCCTAATTATATACCTCGGTAATAAAAGTGGTTTCAACTCCCACTATTACTTTTAATATAGATATAGAAGAAACAAACCAAGATGCAATGCTAAGATTACACATAAAATTTGAACCAATTTATCATTTTATTTCTTTTTACTCTGCTAAGACTCAAAAAAAAAGGAAGTGTCAATTGCAAGGAGTGAGTCCTTGGTAGTTGACGTTTCATCAACTGCCAAGGAGTCAAATTGGAACTCTTCAGCTGCATGTGGTGATTTCAGTCGAGCCTCGATTTGCGCGCATACGAATCTCGAATCACATCACTTTCTACTTTCTTCCATGCCATTCACTCATTCCTTGTCAATCGTTGTGGAAATTTTGTTTTTAATTTTTATGTCTTTTCACGAATTCCAAGACAAGTTAAAATAATATCAAAATCAAAACAAAAATTGCTGTTGATTTCGGATTCAGCAAAAAAAAAAAAAAAAAAAAAACCCAGAAGAATGAAGTGGCAAATCCCTGTCAAGTCCTAGATTAAAAAAAAAAAAGAAAAAAAAGTAAGATTTCCTTTTTTTAAAGGAAATATATTGCACGTCGTCTTAATAAGGAACAATTAACGTAAAACATTTGTGCAACAAGATAAATCCGTGGCAGTTAATTCTAAATAGTTGACGATTTACCAACTGGCAAGGTCCGTGACAAAAAGAGGAAATATGAGAGAGAGAGCGCGAGAGAGAGAGAGAGAGAGAGAGAGAGAGAGAGAGAGAGAGAGAGAGAGAGAGGAGTAAATGACAGAGAAATACACACACAAAGGAAAAAATGGCACAGGGAGGGAAAAGAGAAAATGACAGAAAGAGAGATAGTGTGTGAGAGAGAAAAAAAGAGAAAATGACAGAGAAGAGAGAGAGAGAGTAAAAGAGAGTATTAATTAATATTAATAACATCACTATGTGGCAATACATCACTTCGTGACACTAAAGGTACTCCGTGGCAGTTAAAAGTACACATGCGTAGTTGATGAACTGACACGGTCCTTGGCAATTGACGATTTGACGCTACCAAAAAAAAAAAACCTACGCCTACACGCCACGCTATCAGCTAATTATATATAATACAAAATTCCACACGCCCACCCCCATCCTCACAAAAGAAAGAAAAATATTACTACTAATACTAATTGGAGTAATTAAAGTTTCATTTATTCAAACAAATTAGCTTTTTTTTTTCTACCAACCTTGTTTTCATCATGATCAGTTAACCATGTTTTTACTTTCTTGATGGAAGACTGCTCAGGGACCGGGACGGAAGGAAACTGGATTAAAGAGAAATTCACCCCATACACCGGAGCATACTCAATGTCTCAATCGTTTCTATGTTATATGTTTGTGATGAGAATATTGGCTATTAAGCTTAACTGCTGGTCAAAATTATTTCGCGATGGTGGTGAACGAATCGGCGATCTCAAGAAGTGGGTGAGAGAGGGATCTAGAAATGACTTTGGGTTTGAAACGAATATTTTGTGTTCGTGGATAGCTCACACGGTAGAGCCACGCTCTCACCTGCCAGGCGGAGTTGTCGTACCAATAAGGTCGCAGGTTCAAACCCCACCACCGCCGCGAAAAAAATTTTTATTCTCTATTGTCTTCTGGCACTTTTCTACTCACTTCATATCTTGTTGTTACCAACATAAGTGCCTGCTCCACTCACTTTTCTGAATTAAAAATTCACCCCATACACCGGAGCATACTCAATGTCTCAATCGTTTCTATGTTATATGTTTGTGATGAGAATATTGGCTATTAAGCTTAACTGCTGGTCAAAATTATTTCGCGATGGTGGTGAACGAATCGGCGATCTCAAGAAGTGGGTGAGAGAGGGATCTAGAAATGACTTTGGGTTTGAAACGAATATTTTGTGTTCGTGGATAGCTCACACGGTAGAGCCACGCTCTCACCTGCCAGGCGGAGTTGTCGTACCAATAAGGTCGCAGGTTCAAACCCCACCACCGCCGCGAAAAAAATTTTTATTCTCTATTGTCTTCTGGCACTTTTCTACTCACTTCATATCTTGTTGGATTAAAGAGAAAGTAGGTTTACAACAGGATTGCCAGATTTATTTCAGGAATTCTGCCAAATAGATTTTAAAAATCTGCCAAAAACCACAAAAATCTGCCAAACCGTACAATTTATAGTACCTCCAAGGACATCTACACAGGTTTACAGGTGTCTTTGAGTACACCCTTTGAAAACTCATCAGTTTTGTTAAACAAAAAATTCGCAAGGCTGATGTCATAACATTTTTTTTCAGTTCCCAAGTTTAAAATAAATCACTAATACATAAAAATTGCCATGGAAAACCTATACATTCATTCCTAGGCATCGGAAAATAAAATCTGCCAAATATCTGCCAAACTGCCAAACCGATTTTTCTCTGCCAGACGACTTCAAATTCTGCCAAGAAAAAGGACAATTGGCAGAAAATCTGCTAAATTGGCACCCCTGGTTTACAAAAAAAAAAAAAAATTTGATTCGAAATGGTTCAAGTCAATTTTTAGATATGTTTTACCGCGGAGAAAAAAAAAATTGGAGCCTTTTTTAGTTTATTCCCATACCAAGGATTACTATACTGAAAGGATTGGCATGTGGAATCTTCAGTCCCCGCTTGTGGGGGCCATTGGTTGGATAACGATTTCAAGCAAAACTACTACTTTTCTGCCTTGGTACAATTTCCTTGAATGGGCAATAATTGATTCTGTTCTTATAATTTCGGTACTTTATAAGAAATTGGTTAATTGGCGACCATATGTTTTAAATAATATTTCTTATATCTTGAATGATATGAAAATATATAAAAGTAGTGAACTATCAACAATTTTACTGGAAAGTATGAACTATTTTTTATGACGCCCTCTTACAAATTGAGTGATTGGGTTTGTTTTCATTTTTTTTAAATCGAAAGTACGAATCTGAATCTGCTTTCAATTGCTTTTAAAAACTAGATAGATCTATGGTTAATTTATCGAACCAGAATCTTGGAAAAGTGGTAAGTACCAATAATAGTTGCGTAATAATTATTATTTAAGAAATGTTTAGAATTAGCATCTGGCTGTAGTTCCTGCAGACGATAGATAGACCCGTTGTCGTCCTTTTGCTGTGTCGAGTCGCACAGATTCAGATATAATATTTTTTTATAATATGGTCATGGTGGTCAGACTGACATCCTGATTCGGATTTGTTTCTTATTTTATTATGGCTTGTGGCTTTATATTTATATCTTATTTTTCTATATGGTTAACTGATAAATATTGACTTTATTGTATTAGTCTAGTGTATAAGTCTAGAGGGCCCTTTGCTCGTCACGTCAACTTCACAACTCGGAACTTGAACAGTCCTTTCTACTACTAACAATACTAACAACAGTTGCTAGAGAGGTGGGCCTTTGGCCTACCAACCTCCACTGCACGTCCAACTCGCCTTGAGCATGCATTCACGTAAAATATAAAGATTTTTTTTAAAAACCTACCTCTGTTTCAAAAGGAAAAGGCTAGCCGTACTTAATGACGGCTAGCCTGCCAGTCTAGGCGTACTTAAGTACGTCTAGCCTACCAGTCTAGCCGTACTTAATGACAGTCAGACTGGCTGGCTAGCCGTACTTAATGATATGTCGTGTAGATTGCTTAGTTAGCCGTACTTAAGGATTGGTAGATTATTTATTATGTGCGGTGGCATATTTTGCCTTCGCATGTCTTCACTGCATATTTCGTCAAAACCTTTTTTAACCGGATGTTTTTTCCCCATCACATGGAATTATTTGGGAAAACTGATCTCCGTGATAATACCACTCTACTAATCGATGTGTAACCTCAACCTTTTATAGTTTTGTCTTGATACAATCAATGAGAACTAATCATTTAAAAAATGGCTAAAAACGATAATAAAGAACTGAGTGACGTCAATTTAGTTCTATCTCAAATGGGTAATAGCACTGGTGGTAGGGACTCAGTGGCTGGATAGCACTGGTGGTAGGGACTCAGTGGCTGGATAGCACTGGTGGTAGGGACTCAGTGGCTGGATAGCACTGGCACTGGTGGAAGGGGCTCTATGGCTCAGGGCTGAGAATCTTCCGCCTAAAAACTAAATGGTAGTTTATCTCCGCCCATCCCATCACATTTCCTCCTTTTTCAAATTTGCCGTGTCAAACATTTTCCTCAAACCCACAAAATCACCATTATGTCTTATGTCATATTTTGACACCTGTGCTCAGTCTTGTGAAATTTGGTGACAGTCCCGTTTTTATGACGTTGGGCCAGACAGTATGACACCAGATGTCACAATTGACACAGAAGACCAGTAGTGTTCTTTGATTAGTTAGTTGATTGTGGAAGGGGAAGGGGAGGGACAAATGGGTCTGGATTTGTTTCTCTGTTGTAGGTACTTATTGCCTTTTTAATCTCTCTCCTCTCTCTCTCTCTTTCTCTCTCTCTCTCTCTCTCTTTTCTTCTCTTCTCTCTCTCTCTCTCTCTCTCTCTCTCTCTCTCTCTCTTCCTCCCCCCCCCTTTTCCTTTCTATTTCTCGTTCCTTTCCCTGTTTTTGATATAGAATTCAAAATGTTATATTGGCAGAGAATACTCTCCTCTCCCCTCTCTCTCTCTCTCTCTCTCTCTCTCTCTCTCTCTCTCTCTCTCTCTCTTTCTCTCTCTTCACCCCCCCCCCCTTTTCCTTTCTATTTCTCGTTTCCTTTTCCCCCCTGTTTTTGATATAGAATTCAAAATGTTATATTGGCAGAGAATACTCTCCTCTCCCCCCCCCCCTCTCTCTCTCTCTCTCTCTCTCTTTCTTTCTTTCGCAACCATCCATTAAATCATCTGGTATATAGAGATCATATACAGTATTAGAATAAAGCAATGGTGATTGGCTTAGTTTAATCTTTTTTCTTTATGCCTTTGGCAATTTGAGAGATTCTTGGGTTGTATTTATATGCTGAATAACTACTAGGTTTCGGTAACAAAGATACTGTAGCCTGCTTTATAAAGTAAAAATCGAAACAAAACAATACTTTCTGGCCTTTTATTTGAATAACAACATGTGGAAAGGACAAATTCATTAAATGTTTACAAAAAGTAAATTTATATCTAATGATAAGAATGGATTTATACTAGTAAATGTAATATATTACATAATACTAATACAAAACTATGTTCCTGTTATTTTTACACGTTGCTTGTGTTTGATCGATAGACCGAGAAATTTTCCTCCTTTTTGACACATTGCTATTATTATTATCATCACTGAATAAAAAAAAAAACACTCGCCAAAACCACTACATCAACATCTCTACCGCCACTACTATTACAATCACTACCACATCATCATCCCTACCACCACTACTACTACAAATAGCACCACATCATCCCTACCATCACTACTACTACAGCTACCACCACATCAGCAACCCTACTACCACTACTACAACCACCACAATATCATCATCCCCACCACCACTACTACTACAACCACCATCACATCATCTCTAAGACCACTACTACTACAATCACCACCACTTCATCATCCCTACCACCACCACTACCAGATCACCCCTACCACCACCACACCATCATCCCTAGCACCACTACCACAACTACCATCACATTATCTACTACTACAACCACCACCACATCATCAACCCTACTACCACTACTTCAACCACCACCACACCATCATCCCTACCACCACTAATATTACCACCTCCATCACACCATCATCCCTACCATCACTACTACTGCAACCACCACCACACCATCATCACTACCACCTCTACTGCTACAACCACCACCACATCATCAACCCTACTACCACTACTACAACCATCACCTCATCATCATCCATACCACCACTACTACTACAACCACCACAACATCATCCCTACCACCACATCACCATTCCTACCACAGCTACCACAACCACCACCACACAATCATCCATACGACCACTACTACTACAATCACTACCACATCATCCCTACCACCGCTATTACTACAACCACCACCACATCATCGTCCCTACTACAACCACCAAATGTTGTAATTACACTTTCAACTTTTGAAATTCCACCGAGTTGTATCAGAAATTGCTGAGATAAATCTTGGATCGCATCTCAGTAAAATTTTTAGTGAAATTCAAATTTATAGGTTATGGTCGCATGGATGGGTCATGATCTTCACGATGAAAAATTTCCTCCTTTTTAGTGACCAGTCATTCTCACCCCTGATGGCTGGGTAGCGCTGGTGGTAGGGGCTCAAAGGCCAATAGCGCTGGTGGTAAGGACCCAGTGGCACATAGCACTGGTGGTAGGGACTCAGTGGCACATAGCACTGGTGGTAGGGACTCAGTGGCTGGATAGCACTGGTGGTAGGGACTCAATGGCTAATAGCGCTGTGGTAGGGGCTCAAAGGCTAATAGCGCTGGTGGTAAGGACTCAATGGCACATAGTACTGGTGGTAGGGACTCAATGACAATGGCTAATAGAAATAATAGTAATAGCGCTGGTGGTAGTGGGAGGGACTCAGTGGCTAATAGCACTGGTGGTAGGGACTCACTGGCTCATAACACTGGTAGTAGGGTCTCTATGGCTGGATAGCACTGGTGGTAGGGACTCAGTGGCTAATAGCACAGGTGGTAGGGTCTCTATGGCTGGATAGCACTAGTGGTAGGGACTCAGTTGCTAAAAGCACTGGTGGTAGGGGCTCAATGGCTAATAGCACTGGTGGTAGGGGCTCAATGGCTAATAGCACTGGTGGTAGGGACTCAGTGGCTAATACTAATAGCGCTGGTTGTAGGGACTCAGTGGCTAATTGCACTGGTGGTAGGGACTCAGTGGCTAATAGCACTGGTGGTAGGGACTCAATGGCAAATAGCACTGGTGGAAGGGACTCAATGACTAATGGGTGTAGGGACTCATGCTAATTGCGCTGGTGGTGGGGACTCGGTGGCTAATAGCACTGGTGGTAGGGTCTCTATGGCTGGATAGCACTGGTGGTAGGGACTCAGTAACTAATTGTACTGGTGGTAGGGACGCAATGTCTAATAGCACTGGTCGCAGGCAGGAACTCAATGGCTGATACTGATAGCTCTAGTTAGGGACTCAATGTCTGATAGTTCTAGTGGTGGGACTCAATGTCTAAAACTAAAAGCACTGGTGGTAGGGACTCAATGACTGATAGCACTAGTGGTAGGGACTCAATGGCTGATGGTAGGGATCAAAGGCTAATTAACACTGGTGGTAGGGGCTCAGTGACCAATAGTGCTGGTGGTAGGGACTCAATGGCAAATAGCACTGGTGGTATAGACTCAATGGTTAATAACATTGGTGGTAGGGACTCAGTGGCTAATAGCGCTGGTGGTAGGGACTTACTGGCTAATAACACTGGTGGTAGGGACTCAATGTCTACAAAATCACTGGTGGTAGGGACTCAGTGGCTAATAGCACTGATGGTAGGGACTCAATGTCTACAAATCACTGGTGGTAGGGACTCAGTGGCTAATAACACTGGAGGGACTCAATGTCTACAAAATCACTGGTGGTAAGGACTCAGTGGCTAATAACACTGATGGTAGGGACTCAATGTCTACAAAATCACTGGTGGTAGGGACTCAGTGGCTAATAACACTGATGGTAGGGACTCAATGTCTACAAAATCACTGGTGGTAGGGACTCAGTGGCTAATAACACTGAGAGGGACTCAGTGGCTACAAAATCACTGGTGGTAGGGACTCAGTGGCTAAATGATGGTAGGCCTACAACGTGGTAGGGACTCAATGGCTAATTGCGCTCGTGGTAGGGACTCAGTGCGTAATAGCCCTGATGATAGGGACTCAGTCTGTAAAAGCACTGGCGGTAGTGGTAGGGATAGTGTGTAATGGAAATCAAAACTAGGCAGTAAAATTATATGTCACCACTGACAGTGAATACAATTTTATGAAAAAAAAAAGAATTCCACAGTGGAACGCACTAGTCCGCTTAAACAAACCATCTGAGCTAGGAAATATTTCACCTTAAAAGGGGGACCTATAGTCAAAAATCCGTTTTGTTTATTGCAATGCCAATATTGGTATTCCCCTGTTGTTTTTAGGTGGTAGGAGGTCTAATTTGATGACGAACACACACCATAAAAAAAAATTAAATGTGCAGCAATGTGGTCTTATGGTATGACACTTGCTTTCATATCGGAAGGTCCTGGGTTCGAGTGATTTCTTGTAAAAGGCTCTTTACTCATTCTCTCACCCCCAAAAAATAAATTCCTACAGTGATGCACCAAAACCCAACGGATACCTTCCAAATTTACACACAATGTTTCCTACAGCAAGAGCAACATCATGATGTAAAGGTTTAGCAAGACTTGAAAAATTTATTAAGGAATTGTTTTTTCGATTACGATTGAAAATATGGCACTCATGAAACGACAGGAAAAAAATCCAATTTAAAAATTCAAACGACTAAATTTTAGTTTAGCCCAAAGTCAAAGCCATCATGATGCAAAACCCATCATACGAAAGATTCTGACAAATTTGAAGACAATCTGATGGAAAATAATCCAGATATGAATGAAGAATGTTAGAAAATCAGAAAATGATGCAAAATGGAATTTTGAGAAAAAACAAAATCTTTCTTTAATTTGATAAACAAGCTAATTTTTCAGACAACGTCCATCAAAATTCCAAAGTATAATCAATATATATGGAACAAGTAAATAGTCGAATTTTGTAAATTGATCAAATTCTGAAAAAAAATATATAATTGATTCGCTAACCCATACCACTTAGAATTTTTTGTTGTTGTTGACATCCATTTTTCATTTGTTTAAAAATAATTTGGTGGTCAATTATGATTTATAGTTAATCTCATAAACTAATAATGTGATTGATGTTAAACACACAAAAAATCCCCCCCCCCCCCCCAAAAAAAAAAAAAAAAAAAAAAAAAAAAACATCTTTAATATATTTTTTTACATTTTAAAGAGGCACCCTATAGGCTAAAATTAGATGTAAAACCCTAAAACTAAAATTGCTAACATAGATGAACCAAAAACCAGCGTATAAATTTCTTTCAAATTTACACACAATGTATATTACATAAATAACTAGATAATGATGGAAGAGTTTACCACTGGTCTTGAAAAGAAATTCTTTAGAATATGTTTTTTAATTCGACTGAAATTGTGGCGCTTATCGGCAGGAAAAAAAATCAATTTTTAAAATTAAAAAATCTTACATATTTAAATTTCCCCCAAAATACTTCCGTCATGATGCAAAACACACAAAAAAGATTCTGAATATATTTGAAAACAATCTAAAGGAAAATGACATGTATGATTGTTAGAAAATCAGAAAATGAAATAAAACGGAAATTTGAGAAAGCACTAATTCGACATAAGCTGATCCATAAAATTTTCAAAATAATGAGCGTCATAGGACAAGAAATGACGAAAATTGAGTAGATTGATCTGTCTAAAAAATGTATAAATGATTCGCTAACCCATTCCCTAAGAAAATAAATGCTGAAAAATTAAAATATTTCCGTACTCTTTCATTTTATGGTCAGAGTTTATTATACCTTACGAATTCATCATTGTAATCAGAAAAACTAATTATTTACCAGATTACTTATCAGTTGATTCCTTGATATATTAAAAATTCTCGAAATATGATTTCGCAAAATATGATTTGACGCACTACCCTCATTTTTTCAATTTTTAAAATAGGCTTCTGCTTGTGAGATAAGTATGTAATCAACTTGAACTGCAAAATCAAATCTATTTTAGACAAGAAAACAGCTGAATGGTGATAATAGATCTAGCTCAGAATAAAAAGCAATAATTTTCTTTCGCAAACTCCTAGGAGAAAAATTTTCTTTCGCCTCCAGGAAAAAAGTCAACACCACTTGTTTGCGACTGTTGTTTCTGTAGTTCCACAAAGAGGGTTGATCTTGTTCTGGTTTGAAAAATGGAAATAAAAGAGACTTTTCATTAGCAATTTTAGACATGGCTATAAAATTAAAATCATTGTCATAAAATGAATTTATCATTCACATACCAATTTTTTTAAACTGGTCATCGTTCTCACCAACACAGTTGAAATTTCATTGGTTTTACATCCACAGGCCAAAACTCTTGGCAACAAACTCTTAAGTTCATAAATGCAGTAGTAACTCAATTCAAATAATCCTTTGTCAATTTCATTAAGAAAAATGAGCATTTACACCCGAGCATGCAAATCTCAAACTTGGTTCAATGCCCAGTTTTAAACCCTCTATTACATTAGTATTGGCAAAACGAAAATCTCAAACAAACTGGACATTCCCTTGTGGTCCATTGAATTTTTTTTTTCGCGAATTGTGTTGAACTGGCCGAGAAAAGGAAATTGAATAGTCTCACTATCAACTCTCGACAGAGTTCATAATAACGGAGAATTATAATCATAAGAATTTTATCAAGACCACCCACATTTTCATTTACCTCCCTAAAATCCTCAAATTTGGAAAACAACGAAAATCTCGAACAAATAGGCGTGGTCCCAACTTGTTCGAAATTTCCGTGCTCGAGTGTACTTCATTGATCACCAATAAAAATGTAAGGACGCTATGAAGATTTGAAAACAATACTAACCAGTTTCAAAAAGTGCTTGCAGATACTCTGCTCTGCTGGCACAGATGATGGTTTGCTGATTGATAAGATTGCCACAAGACATCTTGAGCCAGCTATCTTTCTTGATTGTCAGGACACCAGTACGGTCAACTGAATTCTTTCCTGTTGGCTGTCGAAAAAAAAAAATTAATTAAATTCACTGCAGTGAAAATGGCACATACCAATGCCATTGCTTAAGTTAATAATTTAAAAACAATAATAATAATCATAATAATGATAATAATAATAAATAAATTGAAAAAAAAGTAATATTAATAATGATAATAATACCCTATTGTTTTTCATTATTTGACAATACTGTATATCTACAGACTATGTGACACAATGTCATTGTCATTATCAATATCATCATCATGAGGCATTTCAATCCAACTCCAAAGTTCTAAAAATCGGGTCACAGCCACTAATTAGCTTAATGCTGGAATGCCAAAAACTGGACGTTTACCAACTCCCACAATTTTAGAGTTACTGCCTCCCCCCCCCCCCCCACCACCAACGTGCTCGGCAATTTGCAGTAACAATTTATACTTCTGGGCGAGGGGATCACAATTTGAGTTCCATTACCACTGCTGCTGCTCACTAAACTGCCCACCAGTCACCAGCCCAGTTGTTACAGTTACAGTTACACAAGTAGTACTCTAGAAATAAAATCATCTAAGGATTAATCCATATAAAGATCACATTGGAATGCAGAACACAAGACACACGCGCCAGTCAGTAAGGCGTGTTGATATTACAAAACAATTACATTCTCATTCATTCATATTATATCTCATCATAAATATCGCCACCGCTCGAATACTTTTTACTGTCCTAGTCCTAGCCTTGACTGAGAATTTTTTTAAAAGAAAAGAAGAAAAGACAAATTCTTACCTTTACAGAATCCTGACGAATAAAAATGGTGTCAGTCTCAGTCTCCAATTGCTTAACTGCATTTTGGCAATTGTTGATAAGATGAAAAATTGTCACCAATAGCGATGGCCATTATTGAAATACTACGTATTGAAATTGATGATGCTCGTAAATCGGGAGAAAACAATCATGGGTTGGCGCCACGGCCCACCACGGTCGACTTACCGGATGTGACCTTTGACACGACCAGGGGTCAAGGCCCCAGAATAAGTACGGCTAGACTCCTATGCTCCCCGTACTTAATGACGTCTAGCCTGCCAGTCTACCCGTCCTTAAGTACGGGTAGCCACTTAGCATCTTCCAACTTTCTAAGAAACATTTTGATTTTTCAGAACTTTAGTTCGTTAAAAAATACCGGCCAATCTGACCCGTTGAGTCGAATGAAAACGAAATTTTGTTGTTTACACGGTTCAAAGGAAATGCCATAAATAAGCTTTCATGGACTTCCTGTGTTGTTTTTACAGTGTCACGTGACCATTCTGAGAAATTTGTCGTCTGCTACAAATAATTAGACCGGTAGGGGGTAGAACTTTTTGTTGGAGCAGATAAAAAGTGAGTATTATTTCTTGTACTTGTAGAGAGGTCTAGGGTCCACCAGCAGTCAAGTTGATGGAATGAAAGAAAAAAGGCCTTTTTTTATCCGCCGCCACCACCACCTTGAAAGAGTGAAGGGGGGGGGGGGGGTGCATGCATACCGACGAAAGGGAGACGTGTCGCTTGGTGACGTAGAGCATCTCAAGGTTACTGGCAGTTGCAGGTGTTCTTAACCCCTTAACAGCGAAGCTATTTTTTTGCATTTAGATAATAGTTTGCTTTTATCTTTATTATTGTTAACAGGGAATACAGCGTTTCCACCAAGAGAGCAGTCAGACTATCGACTTCAATTGTCTAATCGTTTTGCCGTTACTTGTCTTTTGATGATAGAAGATTTGGTGTTAGGTCAAAGATCGAATTTCGCCGCTAAAAGGTTGCATTGCTACTGGGTTTGCTTCCCCCCCCCCCCCCCCCCCCCACCTTTTTTTTTTTACCTTAGTATTGTTGATTGCTGCTATTTCCTTTTTTATGATTAGCAAGTGCCGTAGGTGTCTCACAGGATACAGGAGTACTGCAATTAACCCTTTGCCAATGACACTGATTTTTATGTTTTCAAATAATAGTCTTCATTTTATATTATTTTTTAACGCAGAAAAAAAAAACGTTTCCACCATCAGAGTAAGAGCAGTAAGAATATTGATAAAAAGCGCTTTTAGCACGTTGGGTGGATATTGCTCTATATAAAAGCTCAAGTTTTTAAATTGTAATTTGTTTTTTTTCTTTTGATGAAAACGGTAAGATTTTATTTTTGGTCCAAGTAAGATTGATAATCGCCTTTAAAAGATTAAGTTGTTTTGTTTTTTTTTTCAGGTTTTTTTGTTTTATTTTTCAAATGCGGATACGCTGCTTCTTCCTTTTTTTTTTTCCTCAACTGGCAAGCTATCGCTGTACTTACCCGCCTGGCTTGCACACACAAAAGGATACATCTAGGTCACAAAACCTTACATCCAGGTCACAATATCAGACAACTAGGTCACACATCAAGACATCTCTGTTTCGTTTGTTCCAAGATAGCAAAACAAACCAGACGTCTTGGAGTTCGAAAGAGCTTTCCATAAAATATTTGGTATTTGCAAGACCCCCAGAAACCAATTCCCTATACAGCTCTTGTGCACGGTTACTTATGACCTTGGTTTCTTTCGTACCCACCCCCAAAATCCCACTTATTGTGTGTTATAGGCAGAACATAATAAATAGCTGGGCTGCCACATGCGTGACTAAATTGGCCAAAGAGAGAATCTATACTTTGGCATTAGACATCCATTACCTGATGTCTTGGTTTTTAATCCTAGCCTAGTGAGAGAGAGAGAGAAAACAAAACAATCATACATGTATCTGCAAACAGCAGAACATTTTCAGTTTACATTGAGATGGGAAGGGGAAGGGATAAAACTATGACAAGAGAGAGAGAGAGAGAGAGAGAGAGAGAGAGAGAGAGAGAGAGGTGGGCGGGGGGATGGGGGGATAGCGATAGCTTGCCAGTTGAGGAAAAAAAAAGGAAGAAGCAGCGTATCCGCATTTGAAAAACAAAATTAAAAAACCTGAAAAAACAAAACAACTTAACCTTTTAAAGGCGAATATCAATCTTACTTGGACCAAAAATAAAATCTTACCGTTTTCATCAAAAGACAAAAAACAAATTACAATTTTAAAATTTGAGCTTTTATAGAGGGCAATATCCACCCAACGTGCTCAAAGCGCTTTTTATCAATATTCTTACTTCTCTTATGGTGGAAACTTTTTTTTTTCTGCGTTAAAAAATAATATAAATGAAGACTATTATTTGAAAATATTAAAAAATCAGTGTCACTGGCAAAGGGTTAATTGCAGTACTACTGCATCCTGTGAGACTCCTACGGCACTTGCTAATTATAAAAATGGAAATAGCAATCAACAATACTAAGGTGAAAAAAAAGAAGAAAAAAAAAGTTGGGGGGGGGGGGGGGAAGAGCAAATCCAGTAGCAATGCAACCTTTTAGCGGCGAAATTCGATCTTTGACCTAACACCAAGTCTTCTATCATCAAAAGACAAGTAACGGCAAAACGATTATAGACAATTGAAGTCCGAGTTGCGATAGTCTGACTGCTCTCTTGGTGGAAACGCTGTATTCCCCGTTAACAATAATAAAGATAAAAGCAAACTATTATCTAAAAGCAAAAAATTAGCTTCGCTGTTAAGGGGTTAAGAACACCTGCAACTGCAACTGCCAGCATCCTTGAGATGCTCTACGTCACCAAGGTCACCAAGCGACACGTCTCCCTCTCGTCGGCATGCACCCCCCCCCCCCCCTCCACTCTTTCAGGGTGGTGGTGGCGGCGGATAAAAAAGGCTTTTTTTCTTTCATTCATTCAACTTGACTGCTGGTGGACCCTAGGCCTCTCTACAAGTACAAGAAATAATACTCACTTTTTCTCTGCTCCAACGAAAATGTCTACCCCCTACCGGTCTAATTATTTGTAGCAGACGACAAATTTCTCAAAACGGTCACGTGACACTGTAAAAACAACACAGGAAGTCCATGAAAGCTTATTTACGGCATTTCCTTTGAACTGTGTAAACAACAAAATTTCGTTTTCATTCGACTCAACGGGTCAGATTGGCCGGTATTTTTTAACGAACTAAAGTTCTGAAAAATCAAAATGTTTCTTAGAAAGTTGAAAGATGCTAGTTTTTGAAACAGAGGTAGGTTTTTTTTTTGAAATCTTTATATTTTACGTGAATGCATGCTCAAGGCAGCAGCTTCTTATGGTTCACACTATTATGTTATGACGATCGACCCAATCAGCAAAGTCCGGTCCGCATTCGTGCACCGTCGCGAACCCGCCTGGTAGCATCGTCACAACACATCTTTCGACTAGATGCTCTGCCGTTTCGGGTTCTTGTCCACAGCGTGGACATAAAGGACAGGAAGTTAGACCCCACTGATGTAACGCACCGGCCGTTAGGCAGCTCCTCGACCGAAGCCGATTCGCAGCTACCCAGTGTCTCCTCTTACTGGTATCAAAGCCTGGCAACTTCTCACCAAGCTTAGAGGAGTGTAGGTCCCCGCCCCACGAGGGATTGAATTCGTCCAAACCGACTTCCATCTCGTATGTGCAGCTCTGTCCGTAGTCAGGGATTCTGCGTACAAGGGTTGCCGGGACTTATTTCGGCTCGAAACGGGGGCACCGTTCATTATGCGCATGAGAGGGGTATCCCCATTCCCTCTCTCTTTGATCTTACTCAGCCAGTTTCCCGTAATGGTCTCTCTCCGGACATCGGGGGGCTGGATCGCTGCCATTACCGGGCCCCATTCTCTAGGGGTTGTTGCTAGCGTTCCCGACACTATGTGCATCGACTTGCGAAGTTTTACATCCACCTTCTCAACGTTTCTGCTTCTACCCCACACTGGAGCGCAATACTCCGCGGTGGAATAGCATAGTGCCAGGGCGGATGTTCTCAGGAGCGCTTGGCTAGCGCCCCAAGTCGATCCCGCCAGCTTCCTCAGAAGACTATTCCGCTTCTCTATCTTCCGGGCAACCCCTTCGAGATGAGCCCGATAGGTAAGGCTGCGATCCAACGTCACCCCTAAATATTTTGGACGCGGCTCATATGGGAGTGGCTGGTCCCCGACTAGGACATTCAGTTTACGGGTGTGCCAACCACTGCATAAGTGAAATGCAGTGGCCACGGTTTTTGAAGTGTTCATCTTCAGGTACCACTTGTCAAAGTAGGATTTGAGTCTGGTGACGTCCTCGCTGAGTACGCTCTCGAGACGGGTCCACACTTTACTCTGAGTAACGAGTGCCCAGTCGTCTGCGTATCCCAGCCTCAGGGAGGAAGTGTTCGGCATATCGCTAATGTAAACGTTAAACAACATTGGCGCAAGTACCGACCCCTGAGGGACCCCATTCTTCAATTTCCTTACTTTGCTCGTGACGTCTCCCAGCGCGACGTGGAATTGCCTTTCCCCTAAGATCGAAGAGAACAACTTCAAGGTCTTTTTGCACCTTATGATTTTTGCAAGTTTGAGCATTAACCCATCGCACCAGACCGTATCGTACGCCGCTGATAGGTCTATAAACACAGCACCTGTTTGCTGTTTTCTCTCGAACCCGTGCTCAATATGCTCTGTAAGGGCAATGACCTGCTCCGTGGTGCACCTCCCTTCCCTGAAGCCTGCCTGCTCTGGTGGCAGGGCAGCGTCTAGGACCGGCCCCCATCGGTTTAATAGAACACGCTCCAACAATTTGTAAAGACAGCTCAGCAGCGATATGGGTCTGTAACTGTCTGCCTCCTTCGCCGGCTTCCCTGGCTTCAGGATGGCAACTATCTTCGCGTGCTTCCACACTTGTGGAAGCTTTCCTTTTGCAAGGACGTCCGACATTGCCTCTGCTAGCCAGGCCCGTGCCCTGGGGCCCAGATGCGTCACCATATCGGGATATACACCATCTATCCCTGCTGCTTTGCCGTTCTTTACTTCGCTAATGGCTGCACCCACTTCTCGGGGACTGAACGGGGCCGTCCAGTCCGACTCCTCCGCAGGTAGCGAGTCCAAAATCGTTCGGTACGCCTTGCGGACACCGCGCTCAAAAGCCTGATTAGGGACCCGCTTACTACGGTTCTTAATATTCTTGGCAATTGTGTCTGCCTCGCATTCCGGTGCAGCCTTCGCGAAATTCCGATCTGGGTCCAATTTCTTTATCAAACGCCAAGCGTGGCGGCTGGAGTGTGTAAAGTCGAGACTTTCCACGGTCTCCTGCCACCGTTGCTTCCTTCCCTCTGCCAGAGACTGGAGTAGTCTATCGGCTGTGTCCTGAGACTGGGTCTGCTGGTACTCTCGGTACAGCTCTTCCGACTCTGCTGTCCAGCAAGGGGTGTAGAATTTCCGCTTGCCCCGTGGAATAGAGCGTTGAGCGCTCTTAACCAGTAGCCTACTAAATCTGGTTATATTCTTGGACTTGGGAGGAATGGCAGGGCAGACCTGCTCGATATAGGAACTGAATTCCTCCCAGTCAGCCTTCCTGAAATTCCATCTGCAAAGTGGGAGAGACTGCACCCTCGGTATTGTCACCCCAGCTGTGACAAGAACCGGCCTGTGCTGGCTATGCGGAAAGTCCCCGAGGACTGTCCGCTTCACCTGCAGCGGTTCACCGTTCGCGCTTTTCGTTACGAGGGTGAGGTCTGGAGTGTACTCCTTCTTATGGCGGGTACCCCGGAAGGTACCCTTGGCTGTAGGATCGTACACTAGGTGTAGATCATTACAGTCCATCCATGAGCGGAGTTGTCTTCCTGCCTCGTTGCAGTCTCGGTAGCCCCATTCGTGATGGTGGCTATTAAAGTCTCCCAGACAGATGGAAGGATGGCTGACCACCGGTACCGGTGGTGTAGTCCAAGTCGCTCTAGGTGGTTTGTAAATATTATGCAAACACAGTCCACCTACTTCCACGGAAATTCGGTTCACCCCATTGCTGTCCGTTACGCTCTCAATGACCCTTACCTTCGATGGCTCTTTAGCGTAAACGCTAACCCCTCCTTTGAGCCTCGAAGTGTCCTCGCGTTGGACCACCGTATAGCCTGGGATCTGGAATCGGGAAGATTGCGCGCCTGAATAAAGGTGGGTCTCCTGTAAAAGGAGGATATCAACGCAATGAACGGCCAATAGCTTTGATAAAAGCTCATTTTTTGCCATACTCTGGCTCTCGACGTTCAGGGACAATATACGCGTCAGTTCGCCATCCCCGCCGTCGCATTTTCCAATCGGCAGGCCGCGAATCGATTGATGCATGGGACGTTCGCTTTTTTCTCGGACGTGCCGACGACCCGGGCGACACGAACGCGGTATTATTTGGCTAGGCGGCAGACCGCTTCGCCATTGACGGGACTGGTTGGGACTCGACATAAGGACAATAGTGTGGCGCCCGGGATAGGGCTGCTATTCGGGCACCGGGTTTGGATCAAATTTAGTCACACACCGGGGCGAGCAGCTCATGTGGCTCGTTGGCTCGATACCCGGGATGGTCTCGTGACGGTCGACCGGGATTTACACCTTTGCCCTCCCGTGTGCCTCAAGCCCCCTCACCAACTGCAAGGTAAAGATCCACGAGGGGGTGCTCAAGGCGAGTTGGACGTTCAGCGGAGGTTGGTAGGCCAAAGGCCCACCTCTCTAATACTCTGAATGTATAGTTTTGCCTCATTGATCAAAATGATCTGAGTCTGAGATGTTACTGTTACAACAGTTACACTCACCCAACTCAATCACTCTAATTATCTCTGTGACTATGGGAGGGAATTATGGATCCATTGACTGAAAGGATTGTACTAGTAGTCTGAATATATAGTTTTGTCTCAATGATCTGAGAAGTAACTCTATTAATTAACTCTTGACTACATGGAAGGGAACTATGGATCTGATTCTGATGCTACACATTGACTGTAAGGAATGAACTATAGTATAGTAGTCAGATTTTTTATGAATGGCGCATGTTTTTCTAGTTTTTCTCAGATGTCCTTCTATCAAAAGTTGTAAAACTTTGTGTCAACCTCCGAATCAATTTCTATTAACTGAATAAACATTTTGGCCCGTATTGTGATGCCATATCACAAAAAAGATTTATTCTTCACGACCTATAAAAATCTACTTTAAAACCCCTGTCATAAAATTAGAGATTTTACTCTGCTAAAAATGTAAACATTTTTGCACCACAAAGTAAGATGAATTCATCGTTTTTCAAAATAATCTTGTGACACGGTAGTTCCGGCTAGTGGTTATGAGTTCATATCATACTATTTTCCGAATAAAAGCAACACACATTAACTGTTATAAAGTAACAACTAATGTAGTTTGCATCCCATTTTGACTTTGTAATTTATTGCTTTTTATTTACATCACGTCACAATTACCGAAGACTGATATGAATCTCTAGCGTTAACTCATTTGAACTAGTGATTAAATACTCAAAATTGTCAAATTAACAATGAACGTTTATATTTAACTTTGAAAAATTGTATCTATGCATGAACGTTTCACACAGCATTTTAAGTTTTCTTTTAAACCTATAAGCTCTTAAACAATACGATATGATACGGAATCTCTATCGGTTCCTCTCTCGTAAGGCTGCGAAAAGAAGTCCACTTTTATCTATCGATAAGTCATTAATTTAAGAGGACAGCTATGGAATTGGAATTTCACAATCAACCCTCAGTTTTGCATGTTATTGTTGTTGAACACAAGCACATATTTGTGGAAACATTGTACCATAAATTGATAAATTTCTACTTTTGACTGGTCTACATTAAATTCATGTAATCCTCTTTGGCATAAAGAACAAGCTATTTCTCAAAAATTTGAAATCAAAATAATGTTGGAAGCGCGTAATGTTCACTTTCATTTGTATTCATCAATAACGTATATTTCTTGTTATAAAATGTAAACATGTCTGTCGTTCCTTCATATTTGGATTCTGTACGAACATCATATAAGTTTCAATTAACCGAACATTCCATTTTAACAAATTCTTTCAAAATGGATAAGCGGAAAATCATATTTTGACACTATAATCATATTTAGATTCCAATACTTACTAGTTATCGATTTTAATATAGCTGTAATAAGTGAAATTCTTTCCTATTGTTTTAAAATTCGTGAAAAAATATATTTTACTAGGACAAAATGATACAGAGGTTCATACAAATTTTTGCAGCTGTACATTGTGAACAGCTGAGAAAAAGAAGACAAAGGTGCGCCCCTTATTAAAAATCCGACTATTGTATCCCTTAGTAGATATTTTGGTATTCATCCTTTTCTTGGGATCATCCTCCGCAGATTACCTCCCTTTGTTGATATTTTACATCTCCTTTCCCCTTCATCTAATTGTTCACCTTCATCTTCATCATCATTTTACATGTACATTCATTAATCCAGCTTCTAAAGAAATCATCCTGAATCAATCACTATAAGGTCAGTTTTTAGAATATCTAACTACTCATCCTTTCCGTTTCTTGGCTACTCTTATTCACTGCTGATAATAATAATCATTAAATATTTTTTTTGGACCCAGAATTCACAATCACTCTCTAAAAAGGTAGATCTTGCCATATAATAATGCCCCTGCTGTTATTTTGGTGTAAATTTTCTCTATTTTTTGTTGCCCCCCACTAGCGTTGCCTGAAGATTCCATATGATTGTCCTTTCAGTATAGTTGTCCTTGTCCTAATCCTAAATTCCGACATCATGATATCTCGATTTTCATGCTAAGATAGTCTCAATATATTACTGAGGAGGTATGCGTGTGTGTGTGTGTGTGTGCGAGAGAGAGAGAGAGAGAGAGAGAGTAAAGTAAAGAGGGAGTGAGGGGAGCGGAAGATCCTCTGTCTGCCTCTGTTCTTGTTAGTATGTCGCTGTGATTATTATCCCCAGACACCTGTCTGGGGATAATGAAAATTCGTTATCCCCAGTCACCTGTCTGTGGATAACCAAATTTCGTTTTCCCCAGACACATATTTGAAACTCCGCTCTTTTAAACAATTATCCACATTCCAGAATATGGAATGTTTGCGAATGCACATAGAAATAATGAAAGTTAATAAAATATCTATAAAAACATAAAATTAACCAATATTAAATCAGTTGTTACTACATATACACAATATGCGTCGACTTCGAAGTGGTTGTCATGGCAGAATGGTTTAGCCGTCTGCCCTGGAAGTTTTACCAGAATCGACGTTGTGGGTTCGAATCCTGGTTCCGCCACTTTTTTTTTTTTTTTTTTACATTCCGTCTTCTTTTTACAGAACGTTGCAAGGGATAAATAAATGTCCCATCCATCCTCCCCCCACCTTTTTTTTGTGCGTGTCTATTCTTTTCTCCTTTTTGTTTGACCTTATGTTCCGTTTCTGAGCATGGATTTCTTAAATTGTTTTTATTTCTTTTTAAAATATTGTTGTTGTTTTTTCTCCTCTATCTGACCATTTGGTCGCTCTCTGAATATTTGTGTTTGTTTGCTTTTTAATTATTTATTCTTTTTAGACACTTTTTGAGATAGAAATGGGGACGAACATGACAATTTGCTAGAAACTAGAAAGGAACTAAGAGAGAGAGAGAGAGAGAGAGAGAGAGAGAGAGAGAGAGAGAGAGAGAGAGAAAGTTCAAAAAAAAAGAGGTGGGGGGAGGATGGATGGGACATTTATCCCTTGCACCTTTCTGTAAAAAGAAGACGGAATGTAAAAATAAAAATAAATAAAAAAAGTGGCGGAACCAGGATTTGAACCCGCAACGTCGATTCAGGTAAAACTTCCAGGGCAGACGACTAAACCATTCGTCCATGACACCCACTTCGAAGTCGACGCATATTGTGTATATGTAGTAACAACTGATTTAATGCTGATTAATTTTATGTTTTTATAGGTATTTTAGACAGTGTTAGACAAAGCGAAAAGAAATATGCAAGAAAAAATAATCAAAAATAAAAATCAACCAGCCTTACTGAGGATTGAATCTCAGACCTCCTAGTAACCAGGCTGATATTTTTTTAGGATGATTCTTTTCTTGTACTTTTCTTTCTGCTTTTTCTGACACTGTTTCAAACACACCTACACAGATCTCACACCAGTGCCTGCTCGTTAAATTTTCACTCTGTAGTTCAATTGGCATTTCTGAATGAAATAACTACAATTTCACTCATTTTAAAACTGAAATTCAACTTTTCAAATCTCAATCTCGAACAAAACTTCAGAATTTGGACAACATTGGAATCCCCCGCCCCCCCCCCCCCACCCCACCCCCAAATATCTGTATACTTTGATTGAGGGTCTGTTGTACAAACATTTTTAAAATAAAAAATACAATCTTGCTAAAATAAATGTTTAGCTTTATTATAGCTTGAATAGTATAAGTCATGGGTTGTTGTAGACCAAAAAAAATCTTGCTTATATTTTTTTTGTCCTGGAGGGAGATCCTGAATATAATATTAATGTTTAGCTTCCTTATTTCTTGAATAGCGTCAGTCATAGAAAAAATCAAATCAAATAACAAATGAACTTATGTATATTTATATCTATACTAAGTTATCCAGAATGGCTTGCTTTAAAAAAAAGCAATGGAGAAAAAAAAATCAAGCACAAAACTCCACAAACTCACACGTTGTCCATTCTCTTTTTCTTGAGTATCTTTGCCAATCGGTTGAGACCCCTGAGACTGACGGTCAAAGCATCGTTGGCCTTGACGTCATCAATCTTCATCTGAGCATCGGCATATGTTAAGGAAGCCTGGACAATTTATTAAAACGACACATCAGAATCATATATATCAAGTCTTGAACATCTCAAATCAAGAAATTAAGGAGCAGGCACCGGTGAAAAATAAAGAACTGAACAAGTGTTTATGAAATGTGCCAGACAAAGCAAGAAAGAAAAATACAAGAAAAAAAAACATCCCAAAGAATCAGTCAACCTCGACTGGGGATCGAACTTCAGACCTTTTTTCTTGCTTTGTCTGCATAGGTGCCAGCTGAAAGAAGTGCTGAAACCTGAAACTAAAATCTCGACACTTTGCCAAACCTGAAAATCTTCCTACTGAAAATACGGCCTAAACTTTACTCTTATTTCATCACCGTTTTTATACCATTATTAAATTATTACACAGCAAACACATTGGCACAATGAGGAAATTAATTTGATTTTAAAACCAACTTATAATACATAGTGAATTTTCGAATTTTTACCGATGCTATTAGGTTATTTTAATCAGAACACTGAAACCGGAGGTATTTGACATCGAGATATCGCGATATCGGAATTCCGGCATGAAACAGAAAACTGACACCCATGTTTGTCTGGCACCTTTCATAACACTTGTTCAGTTCTTTATCAAGGCTTGAACACTAGATTGGAATTCTTAACAGACAAATCAACATCCACAGCAAGTACTTTTCTCTCATTTGAGGTTTAAAAAAATCATGATTACTACAGTCCTACCACAGTCAATTAATAAACGAACATTTTATCATTTTGGAAGTGGATGTTATATAAATGATTATTGTTATGTTATGTTATGTTATACAATCAATGCGATCACCCACACGTCCTGCCATATTTTAAATTGGGCTCTTTACGTGTGTGTGTGTGTGTGTGTGTGTTTATGTGTGTGTGAATGTGTGTGTGTGTGTGTGTGTGTGTGTTCATGAGTATGTGGAGCGCCTGATCCATCTGTAATTCGAAGTGCCGACGAGCATTTTATCAATTTGGAAGTGAGCTCTATATTATTGATTATCGTTATGTTATGTTATGTTATGTTATGTTATGATGTTATGTTATGTTATAGAGTCAATGCAGTCACCCCCACCTCCTGCCATATTTTAAATTGGGGTTATTATAACCAGGTTCGACAAATGGATGATGCCAAGTCTGCAAAGATAGATCATCATCAAGCCCTACTGCAACCTCCTCGTGGTGTCGAACGGTAACAGGTCAAGCTGGCCAACTGCAGAGGGCGACAAGAATAGTCAATGGCAAACCATTCTTGTAACTTTGCCGAGTTAACTGCATGAATAAGTCCAAAAAGTTAAACCGTGACAGCGTAAAGGGGAGCATGTTTTCACGGAAGACTGCTGCCTCGCTCGGTTGGGAGCGTGATGTTCGTCAGGTCACACCGAACCGTCAGCCAGTTACTAGGCGAAATAAATTTAACAAATGTGACAAAACCAAAATTGGGACATGGAATGTCAGGACCTGTGCCCAAAAAGGAAAACTAAACAACATTCTGAAAGAAATGAAACGGCTCCAAATAAATATTCTTGGCCTGGCAGAGATGAGATGGAAAGAGCAGGGAACCATGTCAAAACAAGAAAACAACATGACATATAAGATCATATGGAGTGGTGGAACCTCTTTCCAAAAAGGAGTAGGGATGATCTTAGACCAAAAATCAACCAAATTTTACAAAGGGCACGTAGCAATCTCAGACAGAGTTTTGCTGGTTAAGCTAAGAGGACCTGTAGTTGACATCAATATTATTCAAGTTCATGCACCAACAGAAGAGGCGACAGATGCAGATATGACAGAGTTTTACCATTCACTAGACAAAGCAAAACGAATGTGTAAATCACAAGAAGTCCTTATGGTAATGGGGGACCTAAATGCTAAGATTGGCAGAGGCAGAGATGGTGACATAATCGGACCACATGGACTCGGAGACAGAAATGAACGAGGAAACATCTGGGCAGATTGGTGTAGAACAAATAAATTAATGATTTCAAACACCTGGTTTCAACAACACCCAAGAAGAACCTGGACATGGCAATCACCAGGGGACAGAGCAAGGAACCAGATAGACTTTATAGCAGTATCATCAAGATTCAGAAATGGCATATTAAATTGCAAAACCTACCCAGGCGCCGATGTAGACAGTGACCATGTCCCAGTTGTTTGTACAGTAAGGATAAAGTTTAAAACTATTCAGAGAACAGCTGGTAGAATAAAGAGGGATTACAGGTTATGCAAAGACAATGGCATACAAACAAAAATGAGAGAAGAATTTGAAAATGCACTCATGATACAAAGCCAAAGTGAACCTGATAACGAAAAATGTGAAAAACAATTTGATATATTCCAAAAGTGTGTCAAAGCAACTCCAGAAAAGCATTTACCAATAGCTCAAATAAACAGCAAAAAGGAATGGATGACAAATGAAATTCTAAACCTATTTGAAGAAAGACGAAAATGCAACAGAGGGTCTGCAGAATACCAAACATTGAACAACCACATTAAATCCAAATGCATCGAGGCACACGAGAACTATCTAGACTGGAAATGCTGCGAAATCGAAAGAGAATACAAACCCAACCCCCAACAAGCTCACCAAAGAATAAAAGAACAATCAGGGAAAAGGAAAAGCAAAGCAGCAGGAAGTTGTATCCAAAACAAACAAGGGGAACTGCTATTTGAAGAACAACATATAGAAAGCCGATGGGTAGAATACATAGGCGAACTGTACAATGATCCAAATAGAAATGAACCACCACTGAAATTCAAAGAACCATTAAGCGGACCAAACATCACCAAAAGGGAAATTGAACATGCCATGGAACGAATGAGGGATGGTAAAGCAACAGGCCCTCATGAAATATCTGTAGAGGTATTAAAAAGCCTAGGAGATCTAGCAATTGATGAACTTCACATATTATTCAACAATATATACAATACTGGGAAAATTCCAGAAGATCTCTGTAACTCTATTTTCATAGCAATACCAAAGAAAGCAGGTGCAGTCAGATGCGAAAATTTTAGAACTATAAGTTTAATAAGCCACATCAACAAAATACTGTTGCGTATAATTATCAACAGGCTAAGGAATAAGATTAACCCCGAAATCGCAGAAGAACAATATGGATTCCAACCTGACAGAGGGACAAGGAACGCAATATACCTCCTCCGTGTTTTAAGTGAAAGAGCTATACAGGTTCAGACCCCACTATACCTCTGTTTTGTCGACTACAAAAAAGCTTTTGATAGAGTACGCCACGAAGAAATACTAAAACAACTGCACTCCATTGGCGCTGATGAGAAAGACCTCAGACTCATGCAAACATTATACTACACCCAGCAGGCATCTATCAAAATCGGAAACTCTACAGGAAATTCCATTCCTATTAAGAAAGGAGTCCGTCAAGGATGTGTTGCCTCACCAGATCTGTTTAATCTATACCAAGAAACAATCATGAGGGCATAAATAATATGGAGGGAATAAAAGTGGGAGGTCACAACATAAATAATATAAGATACGCAGACGATACGGTACTCATTGCAACATCAGAAATCCAACTTCAAAAGATTGTTGACAAAGTGGTAGTAGATAGTGAAGCCAAGGGAATGGAAGTGAATATCACCAAAACGGAATGCATGGTAATACAGAAAAACCCCGAAAACAACAACACCTGCAATATAACGATTCACGGCGAGCAACTTACCAACGTAGAAAGTTTTAAATACCTAGGTTCAATAGTGACAACAGATGGAAGATGTAACCGAGACATACGAGCAAGAATAGCTCAAGCCAAACAGGCCTTCATGGACCTGGGAAACATTTTGAAAAACAAACAGATGTCGTTCGGGATTAGATTCTGAGTCTTGAAGTGCTACGTGTGGCCAATCTTGTTATACGGATGCGAAAGCTGGACTACAAATGCAGAAACACAAAAGAACATTGAAGCTTTTGAAATGTGGTGCTTGAGAAGGATGCAGAGAATATCGTATACTGCACACAAAACGAACGAAGAAGTGCTAAAACAAACATACCAACAAAGGAAACTAATGCCCTTAATAGTGGATCGACAACTATCCTTTTTCGGACACATAGTAAGGAAAGATAAGAATGAATACCTGGCAAGTTGTGGAAAAATACCTGGTAAACGCGCCCGGGGAGACAAAGAAAAACACTCATAGACCAACTGAAGGGCTTCACCAGCCTAACAATCCAAGAGCTGTTTGAAAAAGCAAGAGACAGGGAGGAATGGAGAGAGATAATTCATGCAGTATCCGAAGCCTGGACCAGGCATGGAACCTAGAAGAAGAAGAAGATTATAACCAGTGGAAAGTAAACCCACGACTCTGGGATGTGGACATCAGTGGGGAGTAAACCTAGGACTATGGGCTGATGACAGCGGTGAAGAGTGAACTGAGGACTGTAAGATGTAGACACGAGTGGGGAGTAAACAAGAGAGAATTGTACTCACTTTTTTTAGACAGACATCCAGAACAATGTGAGGTGGATTGCAGCAGGGAGTGAACCCCTATGTAAGGTTGACATGAGTAGTTTAGTAGTAAGCTTCGCAGTCCGAATGACGCTTGATGAGAATTGTGTGATTCAGTCATGGTCGATAAGTATAGCTGCTCTCTCCATCCATTATGTTAGTTGTTTCCATTGGTCACGGTCCTTGGCCAGAGTTTTGAGGCTCTCAAGATCTTGTTGTGACTTTAGTACGGAAGGCATTGCAGAGGTTGACATTAGTAGGGACTAAATATGGGATATATACCTAGGCTATGATGAGAGGCGGACACCACTGAGGAGTGAATGCAGGACGAGATGATATGAACCCAAGTGGGAACGTAATGTACCTGGAATGTAAAGTTTTATCCATAGAATAATATCTCTGAAATTTGAGATTGAAAGTAGTAGTAATAGTAGTAGTAGTAGTAGTAGTAGTAGTAGTAGTAGTAGTAGTAGTAGTAGTAGTAGTAGTAGTAGTAGTAGAAGTAGTAGTAGTAGTAGTAGTTGTTGTTGTACCAAGTTCAATCGACCTCCGTTGCGCTGTGCCCAATTTGTGACGCTGCACTGCGGCTAACGCCTGGGTAATTCAAGTCTTCCCTTGGAATAGACCCTAGAGACAAATTATTACTACCACTGCTAATACTATTACTACTATTGTTACTACTACTACTACTACTACTACTACTACTACTACTACTACTACTACTACTACTACTACTACTACTACTACTACTAGTGCCGCGCTGAAGACCGGTCTGGACCGCGGTCCGACGGTCTTTTAGCTGTGAACCGAAGACCGGTCCCAGAGGGGAAGACCGGCGCCGGTCCTCACTTCTTATCACCTTTCAACTAGTGCGGGGCGGTCCTTGCAAGGACCACGGTCCTACGGTCTCGCGCCATAGCCTACTACTTCCCCAGCGATTCGTTGCTTCGGTTGCCTATCTTCCACCAATCACCACCCATCCCACTTAATTAATTGCACCCACCCCCCTTTGCCATACACTAAACGACACAGACGACCATACAGGC
>NC_088366.1:60121024-60156024 GCF_034508935.2 Berghia stephanieae | reverse complement strand
CACGAATGCTCTGCGGTAAGGCGTTCCAAATAGAGGGTCCGAAATGAGAAAAGGATCTCATTCCAGCATTTTTCCGAATTCGAGGGGCAACTAGTTTTGTGTGAATCACTGGCCGAACGTAAGGGGCGGGGTTTTGAATATCTTTCAATTAGTTCTGAAAGGTAGGAAGGGGCAGTACCTTCAAGACAACGATACACTAAAACACAAGCTTTGAATTTAATTCTTTTCTCAACAGGCAGCCAATGCAGGTCATGAAGTAGAGGTCCGGCAGAGTCGCACCTACGCTTCATAAATACTAGTCTGGCAGCGCTGTTTTGGACAATCTGAAGACGTTTCAGATTGTATTGCGAAACGCCAAACAACAGAGCATTACAATAATCCAATTTCGATAGTACGAGGGACACAACCAGGTGCTTGGTCACATCCTCAGATATGAACCGTCTAATGGAAGCAATCTTTTTTAGTTGGAAAAAGAGAGATCTAACCAAATTATTAACCTGATGCTCCATCGACAGTCCAGAGTCTAAGAATGTGCCAAGGTTTTTCACTTTGTCAACAATTTGAATAGAGGCATCCCCCAACTTCAAATCTGTTTCACTTTTCCACTTCCTGTTCCCCACATACAGCACCTCCGTCTTATCATCATTCAGTTTCAGTCTGTTCTCATTCATCCATTTCTTAACACTTTGGATACAATTTTTACTATTGGCTGATACTTCTTGTAAATTTCTCATATTGGAAACGCAGTACAATTGCGTATCATCAGCGTATTGATGGTAAGACAGACCAAAACTTCTGATGATTTTAGACAGAGGGCCAACGTACGAAACAAAAAGAACGGGTCCAAGTACTGAACCCTGGGGAACCCCACAGTCAAGAAAGATTTCGGCCGATCTATATTCATCCACCGTAATAATCTGTTTACGATTAAACAAATATGACCTAAACCAATCAAGCGCTGCACCAGACACGCCATAAGTAATTTCAAGACGTTTGAGAAGAAGATTGTGATCAACAGTATCAAAAGCAGACGATAGGTCAAGCAAATTCAGCAAAGAACATGAACCATTGTCTATAACAGAGAGGAGATCATTAACAACCCTAACAAGTGCGGCTTCCGTCGAATGATGTTGCCTATAAGCAGACTGAAATTTTTCTTCAAGACAATTATTTTTAAGATGAGACAGTAATTGTTTCAAAACAAGCTTTTCTAAGATCTTAGAGAGAAAAGGAAGATTAGAGACAGGGCGATAGTTTTTTAAGTTCTCTTTATCGAGATCAGGTTTTTTCAAAAGGGGTAATAAACATAATAAAAAAGTGAGGAGAAGGTGGGAATTCCTTTCAACATTTAGGACCCGTTGATTTCAAACAATGACAGTATCATGCCAACATTTAGTTAGTTTATTTAGGTCATTCTATATGTACAACGAGTGTCTCTCTCTCTCTCTCTCTCTCTCTCTCTCTCTCTCTCTCTCTCTCTATCTATCTATCTATCTATCTATCTATCTATCTATCTCTCTCTCAATCAGAGCAGTATTAAGTGTCGTCAATGACAGAATGAGTGACAATGATTGGGAACTCACAAAGATAGTGTCTTTTTATAACGCATTTGAACAAACTAACCCCAACCGTCGTCAGTGTGAATAAATAACTGGCGATAGGCATTGATGGATACTGTAAAACTACTACTACTACTTCTACAACTACCATTAATTGAGCTTTATATAGCGCAATATCCACTAAATGTGCTCAAAGCGCTTTACAAGGGGTCCCTGGTCAACAGCAACATTTAACATGTAGGACGGGATATGCCGCCTGTTAGGCGATATTACAATGTTTCGGCCAAAGACACCGCTGTTAACGGCCAGGTACTCATTTTACGCCTGAGTACGGTGAGAGAATGTGAGTAAAGAGCCTTTTCCAAGGACTCAACTATGCGCCGAGCTTGAGGCTCCAACCCAGGACCTTCCGATCCGAAAGCGAGTGTCATACCACTAGCCCACATAG
The DNA here is from genome assembly GCF_034508935.2 of Berghia stephanieae. Taxonomy (NCBI): domain Eukaryota; kingdom Metazoa; phylum Mollusca; class Gastropoda; order Nudibranchia; family Aeolidiidae; genus Berghia; species Berghia stephanieae. The sequence goes on along the minus strand of NC_088366.1, from coordinate 60,154,017 downwards.
CCGTACCATTATTACTATTACTCTCCAACCAATATTTCTACTTCTGTAACATAAAACTCAAACATTTATATAGTGTAATATCTACCAAACGTACTCAAAGCGCTGTACAAACTGGCCCATACCCAAGAGCAACACTTAACATGTAGGAGGAGACATGATGCCTTTTAGGCGTTATTACATGTTTTCCACCAAGGTACCTATTTATTTTTTTATTGAGAATTGTGAGAGACTGTGAATAAAGAGAGCCTTTTCTAAGCACTCATCTATGCGCTGCTCAGATTGAGACTCGAACCCTGGAGCTCCCGGTCATACCACAAGACCACATAGGAGCACAACAGCAATAGTTGTAATAATAATAATAATAATAATAATAATAATAATAAATAATAATAATAATAATAATAATAATAATAATAATAATAATAATAATAATATATTAGTAGTAGTAGTAGTAGTAGTAGTAGTAGTAGTAGTAGTAGTAGTAGTAGTAGTTGTTGTAGTAGTAGTTAGTAGTAGTAGTAGTAGTAGTAGTAGTAGTAGTAGTAGTAGTAGTAGTAGTAGTAGTAGTAGTAGTAGTAGTAGTAGTGTAGCAGTAATGTAGTAGTAGTAGTTAGATTTATCACGATACGATACCGGATAATACTGGATTGTCGTTTTTGATAAAACATTGACATAATTATAGTCACCAGGGTCTAAGCGTTACATATAATCGCCATGTCACAAATTAAACCAATGTTGAGTTTGTCATTGACTGAAACAACAAACCACTTAACGAATATCTATTGTATTCGACATACGAGAATGGGTACCTTGATAATAATAATAATAATAATAATAATAATAATAATAATAATAATAATAATAATAATAATAATAATAATATAATAATAATAATAATAATAATAATAATAATAATAATAATAATAATAATAATAATAATAATAATAATAATAATATATAATAATAATAATAATAATAATAATAATAATAATAATAATAATAATAATAATAATAATAATAATAATAATAATAATAATAATAATAATAATAATAATAATAATAATAATAATAAAAAGAGCTTTATTGTTCAAAGTTAAACGGTGACAGCGTAAAGGGGAGCATGTCTTCACGGAAGACTGCTGCCTCGCTCGGTTGGGAGCGTGATGTTCGTCAGGTCACACCGAACCGTCAGCCAGTTACTAGCCGAAATAAATTTAACAAATGTGACAAAACCAAAATTGGGACATGGAATGTCAGGACCTGTGCCCAAAAAGGAAAACTAAACAACATTCTAAAAGAAATGAAACGGCTCCAAATAAATATTCTTGGCCTGGCAGAGATGAGATGGAAAGAGCAGGAAACTATGTCAAAACAAGAAAACAACACGACATATAAGATCATATGGAGTGGTGGAACCTCTTTCCAAAAAGGAGTAGGGATGATCTTAGACCAACAATTAGTGCATGGGCCAGTGGGCGAAACCCTCCCCCCCCCCCCCCCCCCCCCCCCCCCCCCTGGGGGAGTTTTCGCCACATGGTTTTTCTGAAACAGCAATATATCTTGAGTATTAATCCGGGTGTTACCGTTTTTTCAAGTGTCATTTACGAGAGTTACGGCCCTTGAAAGGTCATTAGGTGCAATTTTTTGTGAAATCGTTTTTGTGCATAAAATGGTTGTTTATCACCTTAAAGTTGTTTCACATACAATCAATAATGGAGTTTTATTGTAATTTCTCATTTTTTGCCTCATATCATAAAATATTTTACAAAGCCATATAGCGTTCTAAAATCTTTGATAGCCATTTTCTCTATAATTTGAAAAAAAATATATTACAGTGTACTTGTTTCCCTTCAGGATGAATAAACAAGAGGGAATTTGCACTAGCACAATTCAGGCATGCTTCAGGGACATATAACACAAATTAATCCGGGTGTTACAGTTTTTTCAAGTATCATTTACAGGAGTTATGGCCCTTGAAAGGTCATCGGGTGCAATTTTTCGTGAACTCATTTTTGTGCATAAAATGATTGTTTATCACCCTAAAATTGCTTCAAATGCAATAATAAATAGTGGAATTTTATTGTCATTTCTCATTTTTTGCCTCATATCATAAAATATTTTACAAAGCCATATAGCGTTTTAAAATCTTTGATAGCCATTTTCTCTATAATTTGAAAAAAAAATCTATTACAGTGTACTTGTTTCCCTTCAGGATGAATAAATAAGAGGGATTTTGCACTAGCACAATTCAGGCATGCTTCAGGGACATATAACACAAATTAATCCGGGTGTTACAGTTTTTTCAAGTATCATTTACAGGAGTTATGGCCCTTGAAAGGTCATCGGGTGCAATTTTTCGTGAACTCATTTTTGTGAATAAAGTAGGTACTCCAAACCAGCCACTATCGGGTAAAATTGTGATGAAAATCGGGAAAATTCATCACTTTCACACTGCTACTCTCAAATAATGTGTAAAATGTATGCATTACACTTGGTGTCATTGTAAAGATCATCCTTTTTTCTTTATGATAGGGAAAAAAGAAAATGGTTTTGTTCAATAAGTAATATTAATAGATTTGAATAAAAATGTGTAGAAAACGGTTGGTCGGAATGCTCACGGTCAGTTTTTATGACCTCATCTTTTTCAACCGGATGTCTTGCGAGCGCCGTTTATGAGATCGGGAAATGAATGGTGTTATTTGAAGCAGAATTGAATTCTCTTTCGTTTGGTATATAATTTTATATTGTATAAAATCATATTCCTCTCTAAAAATCGATTTTTTTGAAGTTTTTGACAAAAAAAATGCCGAAATATGAGAACATTGAAACGAAACTTACATGAAATGAAAAAGTATTCAATTTTCTATTCATGGTAAAAATTCGAAACTATTTTATGGAACAGCGTCCGCAAGCTGGCTATTTAAAAAGAACGACCATGCCCGGCGAAGTCATTCAAACGAAGGAGCCGAGTTGACGTTAGTCGACTCGCGACTAGTTGTAAACAAGGTGTGATTGATTGATTGATTTCATTCAAGAATGGATTCAAAGCTCATTATAGGTAAGTTATATGTTTGAAATCTACTTTCTGATCATTGAAAATATTGCTTTTTTTATATTAGTTAGTTTTTTTTTGTCAAAATCGTAAACGCAGTGTCTTTTAAAATTCTTTCACTTGCGGTATTCCCTCGTATCCAGCAACTGGGAACTTTGTGGCACTTTGTATTTTTTTATGTTATATTTTCCCCTAAACAAATACCAGTAAGACTTTAATCAGTTATCTAATTTTATATGACACCAATCTAAATTTTATTTTAATGAATAATACAGCTGTATTTTGTCATCTTAATACACTAGACTTTTGTGGCGATGAAATCTTGATTTCAAAATGGCGGACACTCAATTCAGGTTTCGGACGAGTCCATTGCGGACAACTTATCGAGATTCACATTAGTTTTGTTTTAGTTCGAATGCGTTCTAAGGTTATTGGTTAAGAAATTATCATTAATTATTATTATTATAGAGGCGTATGTGACTTTACAGCAATAGTAAGCTTTTTTTAAAAAAAATTATGTTATGAAACTTTGCTTTGGATGGGCTCAGACCCCTGTCAATAATTTGGATGTGGACTGATTTGTTTATAAAGTTATATGACTATTGTGATCCTTCAATATAATTTCAGTAGATCAAATATTAATTGTGCGCTACCAGACTGCCTGGTACTTATTATTACTAGCTATTACCATGGCAAATGACTTTTTTTTTTTTTTCATATTCATGTTGTAATTATTGCCTATTCATCAGATTCAGATTATTGTTTGGTATTTTTTATTTATTGGGGATAATAATAACGTGTATCTATTTCAATGTTTGTGTAAGGAAGATTTTGATTTTAATGATAAAATTAGTAATTTTCATTTTGATATATTTCCTCAGATGATGATGTTTACCAAGGGTTAAAAAATACCTTTTTGGTATCTGGGAGAGGTAGACGACCAGATTTGCCACCAATAAAAGTGAACCAGAAGTTACTTGTACAGCTTTATTTTTTGAAGCAGGAATCGGAGAACTGCTCATCAAAAAAATCTTGGAAGGAGGTGACTATATTTTTATTTCGTCATTTATATGTAATCACGTTTTTTTCAGAGAAGTTTCCCAAAGCTATCATGTGATCATCCATTGTCAAGAAGTGAGCAAAGTCAAGACAGTTGTTCTCTGACCGCTTTTTTTTATTTTTTTTTTGCTGGCTAAGATTAAGATGTTTTGTTACAGGAAGAAATCGGTGAGGATCATATGAAGGGGTATTGGTGCATTTCAGTGCCTAGTGGGATTCACTGTACATATGAGTAAGCATTGCTAACGAGAAAGGTACAGAGTTAGGTAACAATTGACAATGTAAAATTGTGTTGTATTGCCATTGTCTCATCTTTTCAAATAATTTGATTTCAGATTGAAGACTGTCTTCTACGGATATCCCCAGACCTTGCATCACACAGATCACGGATAAGGCATGCAGTGGAGCGTGCTTACCAGAGATTCTGCATGCAACGGCATGATCTGTCGTTCCTGGAATGTGGGGTTGACTTCGACTTTATTTCGGATAAGTTGTCGAGTTTTGGCATCACCCGTGCTTCATTGCCCTTTCCGCCTGCATCTTCACTGGATTTGAAACACATCGATAACGGATTAGTTATTGATATTGAACTTTCCAGGAGGGATATGGGATTAAGTTCAAACACAACGGCTCAATGGGTTTGTCATTTATCTGGACTGAGCATCAATTCTAAACTTTTTTGTGTCCTAAAAAAAACATTCAAAGAGTATGAACGACTCAGGAGCAACAAGACCAAACATCCTGAAAGGCTTCAGCAATTTCTGCTATCAAAATTTTCCCTTTCTTCGTCTCCACAACCACCCTCACATCTACAGCCTTCATCATTGCCATTACAAGAGCACCCTACGCCTCGCCACCCACCCCACTACGATCTAGTCCAACTCCAACTACTCCAAAGCTGAAAGATGACCAGTTACATTTGATTCAGTCTTTGAATGAAAAACTTCTAATTGTTGAATCTGCACTACGTGATATTCAATCGGAGAAATTTTCTCTACTGGAGGAGGTAAAAGGACTGAAAGAGAAACTTAGTTCAGCTGAGGATAAAGCTTTAGTTACTGTGTCTAAATTAGAAGAAAAGTTTGAAGCTGAATTAAAGAAAAAAGATTTAAAGTTAAAAGAAATTAAAGCTGGGCATGACAAAATTTGTAAAGATTATTGCTCAACTATATCTGTTTTACACAGTGATTTAAATAAGAAAGATTTGTCCTTACAGAAAATGAAGTCAAAAAATAAATACCTTACAGATGAGTTACAGAAAGAGATCATCAGATATGAAAATTTAGAAGCTAATCCATTTGAAATTAAAATTAAAAATTCTAAAAATAATGAATATTCTGATGATGTCAGGAAAGCTGTCATCGCCTTAGTTTGTGAGACAGGTGTCTCAGCTAAAAATGTAAAAAAAGTAATTGATATTGTATCAAGCAATATTTTTCATTATGTATTTTCTGAAAATTTACCTTGTGCTCAAACAGTTTTAAACATGTGTGATGAGGCTTTTGTCCTTTCAAATATGCAAACTGTTGAAAATGTTTTAAAATCTGAAAATGCTACGTTTCATTTTGATGGTACATCAAGAGATCAGAAAAAGATAGTGGGACATCAGTTCACTTTAGATAGTGGGGAAACCTTTTATCTGGGGTTTTTGCCTGTTGCCACTGAAAATTCTGACACTCTTTTGGATATTGCTATGATTGTTATTAGTAATTTAGTTGATTGCTATAAAGATGTGTACTCCATTTCTCCTGATATTATTTTAAGAGAAATTCTTTCTAAAATTACTAGTGTCATGTCTGATAGGGCTGCGCCCAATATTCTTTTTGGTCATAAATTTACAGATAAACTAAACGCTGAGCTTGGAGATTCCTTCAGATCAGTTTTTTGCATTGTAATGCACATTTTCTATTAGGAATTAGTTCTGCCTTTGAAAAGACATTGTCAGTTTTTGAACGAAAGTTGATCACTCAGGACGATGAGTATTTAGGAAGGGACAAAGATGGGGCCTTTTCATTTTTTAGCAAAGATTCAGAGTCTGCGACAAATAGAATAATTCGATGTACTTGTAATTTGTTGGGTCCCAGGGGTGACCAGAAAAATGGATGTCGTCCACAGTGGATTACTTTTTGTTCTGATACTCACAATGTTGTTCCCATTCCTAGTTTTAAGTCCAACAGGTTTAATTGCTTTTTTGAAGCTGCTGTTTCTATTTTATTCCACCATGACAATTTATTGAATTTTTTCACTTCTGGTATTTTACATGATAACCCAAATTTATTGATTAAGAGTGTTACTCATGACCTTCAAGATTTAAGGTTAATGTCATTGGTTTGTTGTATTGCCCTATTTTGTTTAAAAGTCACTTCGCCTTATTGGTTTCTTGTCAAGAGTAATACAGTGAAGTATACTGATTTTTTTATGTATGTTCAAATGATGCATGACTGTTTTAAGAAATGGGCTGATGATCCCTCTGAATTACTTGATATTTCTTTTACATCTGTTTTTGGAGATGCTCTCCCTTTTTCCAAATCCCCTGCATTTGATATGGTACATAGTCAAATTGACAAATTTAATAATGTTGTAATGATTGCTTTGTTAAAAATATTGTGCAAAGATGTTTCTTCTGTTACTGAGAGACAGTTGAAAGATTTTTTAAATGATGGTTATTATGCTCATGTCAGTGATGAAATGAAAAGAACATTGAGCCATTGTCCTCTTACAAATTTGGTTGGTGAGAGTGCATTTGGTGATTTCGATTATGACATTAGTAAAAGGAGAAATGCATCACTCCATAATCGGTCCACCATTCATGCTGTCAAACGCAATAAAACAATATCGTTTTTATCTAAAAAGTCTGTTGAAGAGCAAGGGCTCATGTTCAAAGTAGCTAGAAAGCATGGGAAGAAAATGCGAAATGAGAGTAAGATGTTAAAAGATAAAGTAGATAATGATATAAGATTGAAATTTGTAGAGAATCAACAGAAGAAGATTGATAAGCAGATAAAGGATATGGAGAATATTTCCAAGGTTGAACGAGATGTTGAATTACACGGTGGGCCCTGTCGAACAGATAAAGATGTAATTGATTTATTTGACAGGCTTAGAGTTGAAAATTATTCAATGACAAAGATAAAAGATATATTGAAGAGTGAAATACGTTTTCATAAATGTATGTCGGGCGGAAGGAGTTTAAGATTTGGTGATGTTGATTTTATGTTGGATGCTTTAAAGTCTTTTTTAAAATCAAATTCTGTTTCTGGTGACATTGAGAACCCATCAAAGAAGCGAAGAGTTATAGCCTGATTGAGTTTAATTTCTTTTTCAAGCATTAATGATTTAATGTGCATTTTTTTTGTTGTGATTTCTCGGTTTCGGATTATTTTTCTCTCTCAATTTTCATAGCTTAGTCTGAAGCTGCTGAAGTTATCTAATTTATTTTACTAAGGAGATCATACTATTTCTGAATTGTACGTTATTCATGCTGTACGTATGAAGTGTTTTATTTGTATATCCTGACATTTTGCATATTTGTGAGTTTTTTTATTAGGTGAAATTTTTGTGATTTCATTATTTCAGTCTTGCTTCATGTTCTTTAATGACCAATGTGTGGCTTGCATACTTTGGCTATTTACATTTTGTCATTGTATGGATAATGAACTTTAATTTGATGTATCACATGAATATGTACATGTTTTTATTATTTTTTAATGAATTTTTAAAAATCGTTCAAATTGCTCTTTTTTACCTCCCTTGTCGTTTTATGTGAAATTGGCTTCGGAGCCATTTTCAAGACCTTTTAAAAGTAAAATAAAGTTCTTTAATATGCTTGGAAAAAAATAGGCGTGTTCCCTGTGTTGCTGTCTGTCTGTCTAGCAAGTTTTAGGTATGTGGTTTGATTACTTTTCATTTTACAATAGCGCAAAGTTGACACCGGAGCAAGTTGCGCGAAGGCGCATATTTTTCGAATCTTCAATATTGCGTAAATTCCTTAATAATTGAGTTAGAGGGCTCATTTTGGTATCAAACTTCTTAGAAAATTGAGTACTATGTGATGAAACATAGACTTTTTGGTTTTTTCTTAACTCAAAATTTGGTTTGGTGTACCTAAATAAAGTGATTGTTTATCACCCTAAAATTGCTTCAAATGCAATAAATAGTGGAATTTTATTGTCATTTCTCATTTTTTTGCCTCAGATCATAAAATATTTTACAAAGCTATATAGGGTTTTTAAATCTTTGATAGCCATTTTCTCTATAATATGAAAAAAATATATATTACAGTGTATTTGCTTCCTTTCAGTGATAAATAAACAAGAGGAATTTTGTACTAGCACAATTCAGGCATGATTAATGGGCATATAACACATATACATTTGTAACATTTGACCTTGCTGTAGCAAAGAAAGCTTACGATAATTGTCTGGCAAAACCCACAGCTTTACAAAACAGTCATTATTCACCTGGGTGTCTTTCACACCATAATTTCATACCTTGGTGCCCTGGGAAAGCTCCAAAGTGGATCTGGTTTTGAAGAAATTGTGACTGAAGCAGGGCTATGTGCACATGGTTCTATGGATAGGGTTATGAGTGGAAAGAACTACAACAGGGCTATACGAGTGCATGTGTCTGTTTTGGAGGCTCTAGAGAGGCTTCTGCTTGCAAAATTTGAGCAGGACACGGATTCAAAACTCAGTAAAGACCTCATGTCTTACATAAAGGAATTCACCGAAGGAATTTCAAGCCATACAGCTAATAAAATTCTCCAGTCAACTGTGTATGCTGAGTTATTTTCCCAGTATGAAGCCTTCAAAGAGAGTGTCCGCTCAGGAAAGTACGGAAAAACTGCACAATACTGGATCCAATACATGGACAGAGTTTGGCTTCTCCTCCAGTTTCTGCGAGCTACAAAGACAAACAACTTTCTTCTTCATATATCTTGTTTAAAAGAACTGTGCCCACTGCTTTTTACCATGAATCACCACAATTATGCCAAGTATCTCAGTGTATATTTTGTGTCACTAGCCAACCTGATTCATTCCCACCCAGGGGCAGAACAAATGTTACAAGATAATGGATTTAGTGTCTCCAGATCAAGGACGCCTGCTGGAAGAATAGCAGTTGATATGACCATTGGACAAACAATAAACAAACATGCAAAGACAAAAAGAGGTATTGTTGGGTTCAGCAAGAGTCTTCCAAGCTATTACCGTTGGAGTGTTTGTTTTTGTTTTTGTTTTTAAGGGTTTTACCGCGCTTGCAACACATTAAGGTCATATCAGCGCCAGTAAAAAGGAAGAGAATAGGATAGTAAAAAGTTATAGAATTACAATTAAAGCACAAAAGAAAAGGTAAAACAAAGGGGAACGGGTTCAAATAGGGAACAGATGTAGATTCCAAGAGCACACCGTTAAAGTACTTAGTTTGAGATCACCTAAAAGTCTCATCCAGACACAAGCACAGGTCCCAACTAAGAGGAATACACTCAAATGTTTACCAATCATATAATATAATATGTAAACTAAACATAATACAATGCATAACAGAGAGATGATTTACAAGGAAAAAAATATCATCTCCCAAAACTATAACTATACATTCGACTGTTTCCCTCCCAGTCAAGAAACTCCGGCAAGGATCAGGACAAAACTAAGTAATCTCATTCCAAGACAATGACAGGAAACAATTGGAAAACAGGTATGGGGGGATAGAAGACACAGCATGTACCTCCCTGCCCACTATGGGAGCCGTTGGAGTGTAACAAGACACAATCGAGCAGAATATGTATCAGCAACCCAAAGAATGATCAGCAACAACAACTGTATAGATATAGACACCCACAAAGAATTGAGCCTTGCAGAAAAAAAAAGACAAAGTGAAAAGCGAGTGCAAAAGATCCTCCAGGCATTTTCAGCATTTATCAATCCCTTTGAAGTTGAAGATGGTCTGGTCAGTCTAGCTTCAGGAATGAAAGTGCAAGAGGATGTTGCTGATGACCTGCTAGCCGTGGAAAAAACAGGAAAAAGATTGTTTGAAAGTTTTGTTGAAAACAGACTGAAGGAAAAGACTGTAGAATTTCACAAGCCATTAGAAAGGAACAAGACCAAGACATTTGCATCATTGAGGAAAGTGGTAACAGTGAAAAAAAAGACATGAACGTGGTCAAAATCAAGGCACAGAGAAATTTATTTGGCCAGCTTCTTGTTTTGTCCCAAGAGCACAGTGTTGATCTTCAAAAAGTTCTTCAATGTCCTCTAACACCTACTCCATGGTCGCTGGCTTCATCAGATGGTTTACCTCTGAAGACCAACAAAGCAACTCTGTTGCACAAGCTCACGCCTGACAATTCATTAATGTTCGAGGATTATGCAAATAAAAAACAAACACCGTTTACATTGTTGATGGCAATGCACTGTTACAAACTCTGTCAGCAATCCCAAATACATTTGGTGAAGTAGCCAAACTTACATTTTCCTCCTTACCACAAGCAGCTTGTGTACACTTTGTGACTGATACTTACATAGAAGATTCAATCAAAGGTTGTGAGAGATTGAGGAGAGGATCTTCTGAAGATAATGCATACTTGTTAAGAGGATCTGCAACAACAGTGCCCAGACGTTGGAAATCATTTCTCAGCTGCGTTGATAACAAAAGATCCCTTATCAGGTCTCTCCTCAAGGAATGGGAAAGTAACGAATATGCAAAGAAACTGAGAAACAGGGAAATCTTCTTTGTCTGTGAAGAGAGATGCACCTTACTTTACAGTGACACGGATGAATTTACCACAGCTGTACCTTGTCTAGATCTCTACTCATCACAGGAAGAGGCAGACACACGAATTATACTGCACTGTCAATCTGCTTCCCGCCAACCAAACTGTGAAACAATTGTTGTCAGATCACCAGACACGGATGTCTTCTTACTTCTCCTTTCATTCTCAGAGACAATTGGAAAGACCCTGATTTTTGATACTGGCTGTGGCAACAACAGGCGACAAATCAATGTCTCTCAGCTCAGATAGCAAAGACTTTGTCTAAACAGATGTGTGATGCATTACTTGGTGTCCATGCATTCACAGGCTGTGACACAACAAGTTGCTTTGCTGGGCAAGGAAAGCTGAAAGCTCTAAAATTTCTTCAAAAGGAGGAAGATCTTAGAATTCTGTTCTCCAGATTAGGAACATCAGCAGCTGTTTCGAGTAATGACTGTCTCATGTTAGAGTCATTTGTGTGCAAGCTGCAAGGCAAAACCTCATGCACAAGTTTCAACAAAGTGAGGTATGACATAGTTCGCCAGCGTTTCAAAGGAAAGAAAGGTATCATCTCATGCAGTGGTGGAATTGATCTGTGTCAGATGCCTCCTTGTAGTCAAGTATTGTCACTGCACATATCAAGAGCCAACTTTCAAACTCTCATTTGGAGGAATGCAGTGTGCCAGAATCCTTGCATTCCAAAACCAGAGGATAACGGTTGGCAGAGAAATTCTGCAAATGAATTGGAAGTACAGTGGTTCAAAGATGCTTTCATTCCAGATGAGTTGCAGGAAATTGTGTATGAAGAAAGCTGCACCAGTACTGACGAAGATACATATGCCGAGGATGGTAGTGATAGCTTTGACAGTGATTTCCTTGACGACACTTCAGAGGACGAAGAGGATTTTGCTACTGATGATGAGGATATGTAATAAATTGGTGAGCAGTGCAAACTGTTAAGGAGTAAAGCATGTTTGCAAAACACATAAGGATATTGTTTTTATGTACTTACTGCATCTTGAATCAAGAATCCCTTTTGAGTATCAATTATTCTTCATGATATAACAATGGGATTTCGTTCAAAAGTCTTCGGTAATGATGCTTCACTTGGGTTGTGAACAAATTAGTCTTTTTTCATGATATATCTATTGTTTTACAACATCTTCAACTTACTTTTAAATGTGACAACTGGACATCAATACCATGTTTAAAAAGAATGAAAATTATGATGAATTTGGCATCCCACAAAGTGGAGAAAAATTTAAGGGTTGCGTACACTTTTAGTTTTTCCTGTTACGTAGAAATATGAAGGTTGTTGTTGAGGCTTGGGCCATAGCTTTCTTCAGTGCTACATTTTTAATGAACATGCTGTTTTTGGCCATATTTAAAATAATTTTTGTGTAAAACACTGAAATAGCCCATAAGTTTAGATATGACACTTCATGAGATTACTGACAAATTGTTTCAACTTTCTGTGAATCTATATAATATTTACAAATTGAAAGCTTGTGCACATAGTTTGATAGTATATTCAATTTCCTTCAGTTTGATACCCAATTTGCATATATTTGAAGTAATATTGTAGTCTCCAGAGCCTTTGAAAGAAATGTTGTCTCTTTTTTGCAAGGGACACAACTCACTTTTTCAAAGAGCCATAACTCTCTTAAATGACACTTATTTTTACGGTAACAGTGAAATTTGTATGGCCAATAAGCTCTATTATTTGAAAAACATAGTGGCATAAACTCCCAAAGGGGGGGGGGGGAGGGGGGGTCCCAGTGGCCTAAGCACTAAATCAACCAAATTTTACAAAGGGCACGTAGCAATCTCAGACAGAGTTTTGCTGGTTAAGCTAAGAGGACCTGTAGTTGACACCAATATTATTCAAGTTTATGCACCAACAGAAGAGGCGACAGATGCAGATATGACATTTTACCATTCACTAGACAAAGCAAAACGAATGTGTAAATCACAAGAAGTCCTTATGGTAATGGGGGACCTAAATGCTAAGATTGGCAGAGGCAGAGATGGTGACATAATCGGACCACATGGACTCGGAGACAGAAATGAACGAGGAAACATCTGGGCAGATTGGTGTAGAACAAATAAATTAATGATTTCAAACACCTGGTTTCAACAACACCCAAGAAGAACCTGGACATGGCAATCACCAGGGGACAGAGCAAGGAACCAGATAGACTTTATAGCAGTATCATCAAGATTCAGAAATGGCATATTAAATTGCAAAACCTATCCAGGCGCCGATGTAGACAGTGACCATGTCCCAGTTGTTTGTACAGTAAGGATAAAGTTTAAAGCTATTCAGAGAACAGCTGGTAGAATAAAGAGGGATTACAGGTTATGCAAAGACAATGGCATACAAACAAAAATGAGATAAGAATTTGAAAATGCACTCATGATACAAAGCCAAAGTGAACCTGATAACGAAAAATGTGAAAAACAATTTGATATATTCCAAAAGTGTGTCAAAGCAACTGCAGAAAAGCATTTACCAATAGCTCAAATAAACAGCAAAAAGGAATGGATGACAAATGAAATTCTAAACCTATTTGAAGAAAGACGAAAATGCAACAGAGGGTCTGCAGAATACCAAACATTGAACAACCACATTAAATCCAAATGCATCGAGGCACACGAGAACTATCTAGACTGGAAATGCTGCGAAATCGAAAGAGAATACAAACCCAACCCCCAACAAGCTCACCAAAGAATAAAAGAACTATCAGGGAAAAGGAAAAGCAAAGCAGCAGGAAGTTGTATCCAAAACAAACAAGGGGAACTGCTATTTGAAGAACAACATATAGAAAGCCGATGGGTAGAATACATAGGCGAACTGTACAATGATCCAAATAGAAATGAACCACCACTGAAATTCAAAGAACCATTAAGCGGACCAAACATCACCAAAAGTGAAATTGAACATGCCATGGAACGAATGAGGGATGGTAAAGCAACAGGCCCTGATGAAATATCTGTAGAGGTATTAAAAAGCCTAGGAGATCTAGCAATTGATGAACTTCACATATTATTCAACATTATATACAATACTGGGAAAATTCCAGAAGATCTCTGTAACTCTATTTTCATAGCAATACCAAAGAAAGCAGGTGCAGTCAGATGCGAAAATTTTAGAACTATAAGTTTAATAAGCCACATCAACAAAATACTGTTGCGTATAATTATCAACAGGCTAAGGAATAAGATTAACCCCGAAATCGCAGAGGAACAATATGGATTCCAACCTGACAGAGGGACAAGGAACGCAATATACCTCCTCCGTGTTTTAAGTGAAAGAGCTATACAGGTTCAGACCCCACTATACCTCTGTTTTGTCGACTACAAAAAAGCTTTTGATAGAGTACGCCACGAAGAAATACTAAAACAACTGCACTCCATTGGCGCTGATGAGAAAGACCTCAGACTCATGCAAACATTATACTACACCCAGCAGGCATCTATCAAAATCGGAAACTCTACAGGAAATTCCATTCCTATTAAGAAAGGAGTCCGTCAAGGGTGTGTTGCCTCACCAGATCTGTTTAATCTATACCAAGAAACAATCATGAGGGGCATAAATAATATGGAGGGAATAAAAGTAGGAGGTCACAACATAAATAATATAAGATACGCAGACGATACGGTACTCATTGCAACATCAGAAATCCAACTTCAAAAGATTGTTGACAAAGTGGTAGTAGATAGTGAAGCCAAGGGAATGGAAGTGAATATCACCAAAACGGAATGCATGGTAATACAGAAAAACCCCGAAAACAACAACACCTGCAATATAACGATTCACGGCGAGCAACTTACCAACGTAGAAAGTTTTAAATACCTAGGTTCAATAGTGACAACAGATGGAAGATGTAACCGAGACATACGAGCAAGAATAACTCAAGCCAAACAGGCCTTCATGGACCTGGGAAACATTTTGAAAAACAAACAGATGTCGTTCGGGATTAGATTCCGAGTCTTGAAGTGCTACGTGTGGCCAATCTTGTTATACGGATGCGAAAGCTGGACTACAAATGCAGAAACACAAAAGAACATTGAAGCTTTTGAAATGTGGTGCTTGAGAAGGATGCAGAGAATATCGTATACTGCACACAAAACGAACGAAGAAGTGCTAAAACAAACATACCAACAAAGGAAACTAATGCCCTTAATAGTGGATCGACAACTATCCTTTTTCGGACACATAGTAAGGAAAGATAAGAATGAATACCTGGCAAGTTGTGGAAAAATACCTGGTAAACGCGCCCGGGGGAGACAAAGAAAAACACTCATAGACCAACTGAAGGGCTTCACCAGCCTAACAATCCAAGAGCTGTTTGAAAAAGCAAGAGACAGGGAAGAATGGAGAGAGATAATTCATGCAGTATCCGAAGCCTGGACCAGGCATGGAACCTAGAAGAGAAGATTGTTCAAAGAAATAGAAATTTATTTTGGTCCTCATTGATGCCAATATAGAATACAGTTATAGTTATATCATAGTCATAGTGGGCGCAGACATGTTCACAAACCACACTCAAGTCGGTTACATACACACATACATAAACACACACTTGACTCCTGAATCTAACTCATCAATGAAGTAGAAATTAACATTACTTCACAACAGAGAGGGAAATATGAATAGATAATAACTAAACAAAATCAATAATCATCACTATTATGACAGGAATGATGATGATCATGGCAACTACGGTGACAATGAAGATAATGCTGCTGCTGCTGATGATGATGATGATGATGATGATGATGATGATGATGACGATGATGATGCTGATCATCATCATCATCATGGCAGTGACATATAATTCAAGAATGCCATTATAAAGAGGACACATTACAAAGGACATGTATTATATGAAACTTAAATGTCCCGTGTGGAATAAATGAAGCATTGTGAAGCGCATTGAGTATGGTGAAAATATGAAAATTCTCAATATAAATTATGCAATATTTATTCCTTTATAATTTTTGACTGACATGTTCAAAACTGAAAACACACGACCATTCAGTGAAATTGTGTTTATATTTGTAAATAAACAAACAGCAAACAAAAAACAAGAGAATTTTTTAAAGTTCCCAAATCGGATAACTTGGATGTATATTTTCATTGTTTAAGAAATATTCTACACTTTCAATTAAAGAACGCAAGAAAGAGTAAGACAAAGGGAATTTGTTCAAATAGGGAACACATTTATGTAGATTCCATGAGCACACTATCAATGTACTTAGATTAAGATCACCTAAAAATCTCATATCCCGAGGTCGTTTATACAGAGGAACTATTTTTAATTTACAAAAGAATAAATAAGTCTTTTGATAAACGAACTCTTTAAATAAGCCTCATTGAAACCAAGAATTTGTATATGGAAAAAGAAAATGGATGATGATAATATATGTAGTGTCATGTGCTGATAAAAATTAAAGAGCTTATCAGATTATCTACATATTTAATTTCTTGTCCTTGTTTAATTCTGATCCTCTTTTCTTAATAATCAAGGATTGGTTGAATAGTTTTACATATTGAAATATTCTTATTGTGGTAAACATTTCAATAAAATGCTTTAGGAGAACAGGCATGTGCCCACATGAGCTTTCGAATTCAGAGTTAAAACTGTACTTGGAATAGAAAGATGACACAATAGATTGTTTTGTATTCATTTTTGGTATTCCCGTTTCAGTTGATTTACAAAAAAAATTCCATTTTCTGGGCATGAATTGCATTATCAGAGTTAACTCTAAGCAAGGCTCCAACTTTATATTATTTAAAATCTATGAAAGACGTACAATCATTGGTAATGCTTGTCGTGTGAGAGGAATAGAGCATATTCCTAATGACTTGGTTTTTTGGACATAGTTCTTAAAACAGACCACTTATATGATCAATCGCATCTTTATCTTTACAACTGAAACCAGCAACATCATCTAATGATAAATCTGAATGCTGTGCAGCATTTTCTTCGTCATCATTTAAAATTGAAATATTATCATTGTCAGCAGATATAGAGACATTGGCATTTGACTTTGACTCGCTTGTGGCACACTCAAATAGATCGTCTTCTTCATCTAAACAATTTTTGGTTGCAGAGATTGAACTGTCTAGTAACTCCGTTGTACAGAAGCTGGACGCATGACATTTAATGGCGCTTACGTATGCAAATAAATGAGGGTGGTCGTTAAAACCATTGTATCCTCTAATTCGGTTGTGCATGTTTTCTACATGGTTTTGATTGCACTTCCTTAAACATAAAAAATTCATCAATCTGTCTTTGATTAGAATATTCTCGCTGAGATTTTTAGTGAATTTAAGGTTAATAACCAACCTTCATGACATGGAAGCAAAACAGTTTTGCCTCCTTTGTTCACAAAAGACCAACTCTTAGTAAAGGACAGATAAAATCAAACATTTCCATTTGTTTGGTAAAGTCTTTAGTATTAATTGATCTATTCTCAATCGGAGCAGTAACAGTACTAGAATTTATGAAATCCCACATATTATTAACAACTTCTAAAAAAAATAGCAGTATCGGATGCGCCTTCAGGGAAAAGATTTTTAGCTACACATGTTCTGAGCGCTGCACTGACAGTGTAAGAAAAAATATGATCAGCCAATGAAACCTTCAATTTTTTAACTCTTGGCAATTTAAAATGCCCATCTGACCATTTTGGAACGAGTCGTATGGGACTTTTTGAGTCCAGATCAAATAAAATTTTTAAATGTTCTGATTTAGCAACTTTACATTGACCGTTGTACATAAAGTAAATGTCTTTAGTGAAAAAAATATTTCTTACATTTTTAAGGAGATGGGGTGGATCAGTAACAACATTTATAGTGTCATCATTATTATCGTTAAATGAGAAAAAAAAAGGTTCAGTTGGAGAAACATTCATCGACCTGATCCACTTCCATTGTGATGACTCTTGGTCCATAACAATAACTCGAACAGAATATCCACATTTTGAAACAGCATCCACCGTGTTTCGAATAATTGTATTCAGTTGAACGTATGTTGTGTTTGCAAATGTGATAGCCAACGATCTGTTTCCACAACCCTCGTACCATTATTAGAACTCCTTGGTTTGCCACTCTGATGTCGTTTGTAGCTGTTGAAACGAATCCGAGTATTCTGTCTTCATTTTTTTTTATAAATGGTACCCTCCTTCAGTGTCATACCATCAATGGAAATTGTCACCAGTTTTTTAAAATCATTTGAACATGCTGCTCTGAGTTTTAATGCTTCTAGAAGTTTTGGGCACAATCCTGGTTCTTGAAGAACGTCTTTATACCTCCTTTGTAATGACCTTGGGTGAGGTAAAATAAAACCTGATGCTCGCAAAACTTTATAGGCTGCTGAGCTTTGAAAATAAACGGACAGGCACATATTCATTGCGTCTTTTTCTTTTGACCAGTTTTGTATTTTTTTACATTTGAAAAGTAGAATTTTAAACAAATTTCTTGGCATTGGTGGCAACTTTGATACGATGGAGGAGATGCATTTTTCTTTAGTTGTCTCTACCTCTTTTTTAGCAGCTAGCTCAATATTCAATTATCTTTGTTTGACTCTTTTCAATTTCTTGTTCAGCTGATATTTTGCTTTTTTTTTTAATTGATCAATTTGGTCGAGAGCTTTTTGTAATGTAATGTTCGTGATTTCTGGTGGAAATTGTATTTTATGTTTCGGAGTTTCCAATTCACAAGATTCCGTATCTGCCATGATTGTCCTTTTTGCAGGTGGTTTCCTAGTACTAGTCTCTGTTTTGGGTGGATTCTTACAATGTACAATTGTTGGTATTGCAGTGCAAATAAGGCGAGAATATGAAATGTCCGAGAGACAGCTGTAGGCTGACACATCGAAGTGAACAGAGCATACTCTCTTGTACTTGTTGTTTTGAAGATTCAGATCAACTCGTCGCAAATTGAGTATCCAGCGCAGGCATCTATGGAGGGAAAAGAGGAGAAATAGAAGTTATATATAACAGTTCTTATGATTTTTTTCACCTGTCAATAAACAAGCAGAGAATGACAACTGAGTTTGATACTTCTGACTCATACGTATTGTGTCTTTTATTCTGTGCTATCGGAAGTTATAAATTCAACCCAACCCTCCTGTCCCGAATCGCTGCTGTTGTCCCAATACAATGATACCTCGTTATAACGCCCACCCCCTTCTATATCACCAACATCGCTTATCACCAAGGGATTGTATTAAATTCATTGGTGGAAAGTTGAGTCCTTGAAATAGGCCCTCTCCCCACATTCTATTACAATACTAGGGAGTAAAGTTAGGGATTGGTAACAATGTTGTCTCAGTTACAGGTGCATTGTCTCACCCTATATGCTCACTTGGGCCTTTTAACAAATTGCTTTAAGCCTATTTAATGGATATTGCGCCATATAAAAGCTCAATTGTTATCTTGTAAATTTGTAGAGATTAGCAATGATTTTCAATAAATTTAATATGCATACATATATTTTGTGACTTATTAATTGAAGCCTGGTTACCAGTAGCATAAACGTAGCATAAACCTGTTACAATTTGTAATGGACGTTAGTTTCTTGGAAAAACAAAACAAAAAAAAAAACAACTTTCGACAAGATCAAGGTTGTGGGTTGGTGGACAAAACGGTCTGATAAAGAAACCTCAACTGCACCTAGTCATGCAAATTATAAATCCAATATTATGTTGTCAATAACATCTATTTTGTTGTACCTTGCCTACAACTTAACGTTTAGATACTTGAAAACACTACTTGGTCAGGCTTCGGCTATATGGTCTTGTGGTATGATACTCGCCTTCGGACCAGAAGGTCCCGAGTTCGAGTTCCGTTCTAAGCGGCGCATTGTTGAGTCGTTGGAAAAAAAGCTTCCTCTTTGATAATAATATATCCCATTTATAACATTAGTACCTGGTTTTTAACAGCGTTGTCTCTTTCGTAAAAAAAAGTATATCGCCGAACATGTATCAGGTCCTAAAAGTATCCTTAATATTAGCTAGGGACACGTTGCTTGATACCCGAAAGCGCTTTGAGCACGTTTAGTAGATATTGCGCTCATTTAGAACTCATTTTTATTCAATATGTAATAATACGACTTACATTCATCAAAAACATTGAATAGAAGAATTCTATCTTTAATTATTCAAAAACACACCTATTCATGCAAATTATACAAATTCTTAATTCTGTTAATCATAGAACTAGAATTCTTACCTCTCTCTTTCTTTGATCGAGTCAGGGAATCTGTGCATTCGCACTGGATTTTCTGTTCTTGGGTCCAGTGTTGGGCATGATAGCGTTGTGTTGTTGCTACAATTTATGGCACAACAATACATTTTATGTCTTATTTCGAGAACAAATCTGAGTAACAAAACGTAATGAGTATAGGATCACCGGCAAAATGTCTGAACTTATCAGTTCTGAACAATGCAAATAATGTATGATTCGGGCACAGGCTCTCCGTTAATAAAGGAAACAATTAACAATGAAAAGTAAAAATAAATCTGAATGGCTAGTACCTTTTCTATCGGCCCCCCCCCCCCCCCCCCCAACTCATCTTCTTTTCAAGCATCTTAATCCCACCCCTCCCCCACCCCACCCTTGACAAATACCCTCTCTCTACACACTCTTCAATTAACCAATTAAAATTGACCATATTTTATATGCCCCTCCCAATTAGCTGATAAAATGACAAGTCGTATTGTCCAGCAATCGGGAATCGGCGTAATAACGGTAGGTAAAATAAGCTCCTCCTACTTTGATTCTTGATGAATTTTGTGGAGACGATCAACATTTCATTTTGATGTTACATAACTATCAACCGACATTCCACATATTAATGAGAAGACACAATTAATGAAACTCACCTCTTTGAACTTGCTGATCAGTCCCTCTAACAGATGTTGACACATACCTAGTATTAGTAGATACTAGGTGTGAAATGTGAAGGACATGCGAAATTACGGCATCCGTCACTTTGATCTAACAACGTAGACAAGTCTATGTCATGTACGGTGCAAGAGAAGAACACCCTCCCACCCACCCTCTCTCTCTCTCTCTCTCTCTCTCTCTCTCTCTGATCAGTCCTCTCTCTCTCTCTCTCTCTCTCCTCTCTCTCTCTCTCTCTCTCTCTCTCTCTCTTTCACCGTTGTAGTCGTCATAGTCATGGTAGTAATAGAAGTAGTGATAGTATAGTAGTAGTAGTAGTAGTAGTAGTAGTAGTAGTAGTAGTAGTAGTAGTAGTAGTAGTAGTAGTAGTAGTAGTAGTAGTAGTAGTAGTAGTAGTAGAAGTCGCAGTAGTAGTAAAAGAAGTATAATAGATTGATAGTTGAATGGATTGATGACCAAGTTGATCGACCATGAAGTTCATACTTTCATCACACCTATTATCACACCTTTCATCGCATTTTGTTTATTTATTTTTATCTAATTTTTGCTAACAATAACAACGCGTCTGTTCTGTCCCGAAATGCCAATGTTTACTGTTTTCTCATATAATTTTACGCTGCCAGTTTTCTGGAAACCCCGTATATCGTCAGTCTCTCCCTATTCTCGATTCATCCGATAACTGCTGACCATATTCAATACAATGGCGGCGATTAGCCACTAAAAAGTGGCTTTTGCCCGGTCTGCCTCCTAGTCTGTGGCCATGCTATAATATAATATTCGTTGTCGCCATAGAAAATACTGGACTAGAGAGGACAACAGATAGGAAAATGTCATCAAAAGTGGCTAGTGAGAGGTCGAGCGGCGCCATTTTCTTTTATTTGAAACCAGGGACGCTGTGCGATTTAATCTCTATATGAATGTCTTTGACTGAGTTCGATTAACCTTGATTTGTGGACGGAAAATAGAAAAAAAGGCCAGGTTTATGATGATAAACCAAATTAGACATATTAAACTACACTTTTACTTGTACATTAAGACTTGGCTCCAATGATCGGGTTTATATTAATAACTTTAAAAAAATATTAGGAATAATTTATATCTCCCTTATTTGTGGGGCGGTTTTGTAATTCGTGGTATCAATTTTATCGTAATAAAGAGATAGGAACTTGAGAGTTATTTTTTCTGACGCGAAATTCTTACTTTGTAATTTTAGCACTAAGAAAACTAGTTGGTAAATAAATTTGGTACACCTCTTTGATATACCGCCACCGTCCATTTGTGTAGAATTGTGAATCTCACCGTCGATGAATAACGCTATTGTTACGCAATGAATATAACACCTATTTGAGTAGGCCTAAAAGCTAAAATCTAAAAGTAAAAAATATAATTCTGAGGAATTTGAAAGTTACATTGTTGAAATCAGCTTGAAAAAGAAGAACATTGGTCCTTATGTCAGAAAAATCGATTGAAAAGCAACTGTTTTACGAATAAATTTGATTTTAAAAATTGCTTTTGTTTATTTTAACTTTTTTTAGTAACTTTTTTTATCGGCCGATTTTCTTGATTTTTATATAATTCTTTATATCTCAAAGAGACGAGATCAGTTATATACTTTGTTTGTTTCAAATGTAACTAGAACATAATTTGGCTTTTTTACCTATCAACCGTGCCTGGATAATATATTCAGCAACGTGGTGATTGTGACGCAACAATGCCATAAGCGTCTTCCAGTGTTCCAACGATGGTTCAGTTCATTGTTGACGGCTGTTTAGCCATGAGTGACCGTAGAAAAAGAAAAGGCGACTGCAGACATCAAAGGGTAGGCTTATATCATCATCTACATGATTGACATGGCCATATAGGGAACTCATTATCTAATCTCTCATAAAGAATCTGAACACGGGAGGTCGAGCGCCGCCATTTTCTTTTTTATGCAACCAGGGACGATTAGCCACTAAAAAGTGGCTGTTGTCAGGTCTGCTCCCTAGTCTGTGGTTGTAGCCACCGTCATGCTCACGGAGGGACCCCGTTAACTTTACTGGGCGGAGACGACCGTCTGAGATACTGTCCTTTTGTTGGTTAAAGATGGGGCTTAAATAGGATACAGTTTCAAGCAAAATTTTTAATCGCCTCTAATTTCAAAAATACTTGAGATATGATCATTCTGACAACTTTGTAAGATTTCCTATATCTTAGAGTGTCGATTAAGTGAAATAAGTGATTTTATGATTTTTTTTGGGGATAACTTCCTTTTTATGATACTGCTACTACTACTTACTACTCTACTACTACTACTTACTACTACATCTACACTCATATACTACACTACTACTACTACTATACTACTACTACTACTACTACTCACTACTACTATACACTACTACTACTATACTACTACTACTACTACTACTACTACTACTACTACTACTATACTACTACTACTATACTACTACACTACTACTATACTACTATACTACTACTACTATACTACTACTACTACTACTACTACTACTACTACTACTACTACTACTACTACTACTACTACTACTACTACTATACTACTACTACTACTACTACTACTACTACTACTACTACTACTACTACTTACTACTACTACTACTACACTACTACTACTACTACTACTACTACTACTACTACTACTACTACTACTACTACTACTACTACTACTACAACTCTTACTACTACTACAACTACTACTACTACTACTACTATACTACTACTACTACTACTACTACTACTACTATACTACTACTTACTACACTTACTACTACTACTACTACTACTACTACTACTTCTAACTACTACAACTACTACTACTACTACTACTACTACATTACTACTATTACTACTCACTACTACTACTAACTACACTACTACTACTACTACTACTACTACTACTACTACTACTACTACTACTACTACTACTACTACTACTACTACTACTACTACATACTACTACTACTACTACTACTACTACTAACTACTACTAACTACTACTACACTATTTACTACTACTACTACTACTACTACTACTACTACACTACTACTACTACTACTACTACTACTACTACTACTACTACTACTGCTGCTGCTACTACTACTACTACTACTACTACTACTACTGCTATTACTACTACTACTACTACTACTACTACTACTACTACTACTACTACTACTAATGCGGACTACTACTACCAGACGTGCCTACCCTCCTTTTTCAATTTTAGGGACATTTTACGAATAAACATCAACTGTCAGATGGTAATGTTATGGTGACAGTCGGTGTTTGGTGAATTTTTTCTTTTGGATAGATTAAGTGTGTTACTGACTAAATGATCCATCGCCTGTGTACATTTAATTTGTAAAAATTCAACGACACACCAAATAGTCGACACAGTGTCATATGAAAGACTTACAATCTCTGTTAACCGAATTTCATATTTAAACGTTGGGCTGGGCCGATAAAGTTGTTTACATTATATTATTGTGACACTAGGGGTGCTCGGCGTAAACGGAGAAAAACATGTTGATTTATTTATTTTTGCCCTTTCCAAATACAGATAAATTAAAACAACCAACGCCCAATCGTTTTATACCTTATTCTTGCTGAAGAGATTTTGAACAGCATTGGAGGTTATCTTAGTTTATCAATATAATAGAATCCTAATCTTGGAGTTGACTTTTATAGTGTTGACTATATGCGGATTCAACTGTATCATTTAGCCTACAATGTGTTCTTTTTTTTAAATTCTGGTCAAAATGAAAATAATCTGTTTCCATACACTGGTACTACGTCTATGATTTTTGCCAACAGTGCTGATGAAATAATAAAACTGCCTCTTCAGAAAGGCCCATTTTCATTATCAATTTACTCATCGCGCAAAATCCCCCGTTTGAATTGCGTTTTGATTTTTTCTTAAAGCCTCACCAGTTCTAGTCTATTGCTGTAACTACTCTTTTTTATGAGTGAGAGACAAGTAGATATAATTGGATGAAGTAAGGAAGGAATTGTGACCTGGAAAAAAAGCAAAAATAATATACTACCGATAAATGATTGATAACCACACCCACCCACACACACACACACACACACACACACACAGACACACACACACACATAGACACTAAAGCAAAGATGAAACTATGGTCTCGGGGAATGATTTTCTCCATGCTTCATATATTCCCTCATCAGGGCAAATAGAGCTAAATTTTCATTTCATACCTTCCAAGTTAGCTGTCAGGTTTCCGTTTTAATACTACGACTCAGCCAGGCACTAGTATACATCTCAGTCGAGTAGGACATTGCATGTAAAGCAGCTATCAAAAGACACGGTGCCATAGTTTTATGGTCAATGTAACCCTGTCCAATCACACAAACAGTGGTTGAAATTATAAAAGACAGTCCACCTTGTCGCTGATTGACCGACGACACTGGACATATATTTATCTCTTCATCTGGCGTTGTTTGTTGACAAGTATAGTAAATGTCAAGCACGTCAGCCCGGATTTAAATGTGTAGCATGACTAACCCAATTGAATTTTAACCTAAGTTGATTGTAAGGTTAAGATTAAAACCTATTTTATTTTTTTGATATAAAAAAACGTGCTCAGTTTTTCTGCCATGCCACCAATCATCACTCCCCACACCATTACAGATCCATATTCTTGATTTGTCATTTCGCTGATTGTTGAAACGTTCACTTCAACATCTATAGCACGGAGCGTGGCAGGAGGTTGGGGTGACTGCATTGATTGTATAACATAACATAACATCATAACATAACGTAACATAACATAACATAACGTAATATAACGATAATCATTTATATAACGCCCACTTCCAAATTGATAAAATGCTCGTCGGCACTTAGAATTAGATGGATCAGGCGCTCCACATGCTCATGACCCCCCCCCCCCACACACACACACACACACATACACATTCACACACATACACATATGTACACATAAACACACACACACACACAAACATTAAAAGCCCAATTTAAAATATGGCAGGACGTGTGGGTGATTGCATTGATTGTATAACATAACATAACATAACATAACATAACATAACAGAACAGAACAGAACAATAATCATTTATATAACACCGACTTCCAAAATGATAAAATGCTCGTCGTCACTTAGAATTAGATGGATCAGGCGCTCCACATACTCATGAACCCACGCACAGACATACACATTCACACACATACACACATATACACACATAAACACAGACATACACACACACACACACACCCACCGCGCAATTAATTCATCGTTTTACTCGTGTAACATTCTAGATATCTTATGAGACAACTGTGACAACTGATGACATGTTTTGTATCGAATACACACCGAATTGTCATTTATGAATATTAAATCAGCTCATCCGATTGTAGATTTAATCAAAACTTCTTTATCATATGAAATACATGTATAAAACAGGTCATGGTTTGTTCTAGAAAGCTTACCGATTTCAATACGATCACATTTATGTAATCAATACGATAAAAACAACACATTATGGTGTGTCAGTCTTATGACGTCCCATCAACATAAAACAATAAAGTAAACAAGATCACGTGCATAAATCGTGTTTTTCACAGGGAGTGGAAAATTTTGTTGAATTGATGGCTGCAAACGGTATATACCTAAATAGAGGTCTAGATTACATAATCTCATCGTTATGCCACGTATTGAAAACGGCGGCCATCGCCGATAACGAACGACTGAAAACGAATAAACTGCTCTCCGCTTTCGATAGTTTCTCGCTTAAAATAAAATCTAAGGCTGGACCTGATTTTTCTTGCACTACATCATTAGTAATCTAAAAAGTTTAAGACAAACTCTGTCCCTGAGTTAGTCCAGATAAGATAAACTCATCAATCTGGATTTGCACGACTGGGATTAAAAAGGCGTCTCTCAATCATGCATCTCCCTCCTCTCCCTCTCCATGACTTTTTGTTATAGTTTCCTCATCGCGCAATATATTCACCAAAGTGAGTCTACGAGGAATTTTCAGCTAAGTTTTATTTCTTTCTATATTTTAGAATAATATAGTTTGTTTTGTGTATTTAATTATTATATTTTAAATTTTTATTTAATTTATCACTCTCCTCTATTTTAAATATTACCTTGAAACGCACCTTCCACTCCCGTTCTCCCACTTTCATTCTCGTCTCTCTCTCTCTCCTCTCTCTCTCTCCTCTCTCTCTCTCTCTCTCTCTCTCTCTCTCTTCTCTCTCTCTCTCTCTCTCTCCTCTCTCTCTCTCTCTCTCTCTTTCTCTTCTCTTTCTCTCTCTTTCTCTCTCTCTCTCTATCTCTCTATCTATCTTCTCTCTCTCTCTCTCTCTCTCTCTCTCTCTCTCTCTCTCTCTCTCTCTCTCTCTCTCTCTCTCTCTCTCTCTCCTTTAAAATCTTTTTTTATCAATATCTTTACAGCGAAGCTAGGGGACCACTAATAACAATATTGTAGTCTCGTATTCTTCATACCCCCTCCCCCTATCCCCCTACCTTATTCTTTATATATATATATATATATATATATATATATATATATATATATATATATATATATATATATATATATATATTATTTTAATATTTACCATAATGGTGGAGTCAGTCTATATATATATTAAAATAATAATTCTCTCCATTGCTACATGTCTAGCACTGTTCAAACAACACCATACCATATTTTTAAACAATGATTGTTTTGATCACCCACGACCGCAACGTGGTGGCAAACGTAAACAGAGAATGATACCTGTTCATATTGGTCATATATAGACCACCCTCCCCAACCCATCCGCAAAGATCGCCAACAACAATGATGACACTGCCACTGTCGTCGGCATCGTCGTTATCGTCAGCATCACCACCATCATCATCGCTGACGTATTCATCGTTGTCGTCGTCATCGTTACCACCATCACCACCACCACCATCCTCGCAGTCGACGCCGCTGTTGTCAGCATCACCATCACCATTATCATCGCTGTCGTTATCTTTATCGTCAGCACCACCACCACTATCGTTGCTGCCGTCGTCGATATCGTCACCACCAACATCACAAGTGTCACCACCACCATCACCACCAAAGTCACCACCAGTGCTACCACAACCTCCACCATTATTGTCAGAATCATAAACCATTGCCATCATCATCCTTCGTCACGTCACCATCAGATCACAATTCAATAAACATAATGTATTATAATTCTCAGTCGGTCCGAAACAAGTCCTTACAAATCAATTTGTGACTTTAATAGTGTCATCGTGTTTATTAATGAAACGTAGCTAGAAGAGATCGGAGATGTAGTAATCTTACGTGAATTAACGCCTATCAATTTTAACATCCTGTCACATCCAAGGACATTAGGACGTGGCGGCGGTATTTGTATAAATTTATTATAATTCTATTAAAATAAAATCGGAAAATATCAACACCTTCAAATATATCGAATACACAAATATCACAGCTTTTAACATTGTGTTTTTATGTTTAAACCATCCATCACCATCAAAAGATAAAAAAATAACACATGCAGTCATGCAGGCTTTATGCGAGATATGTAAGACCTTATTGAAATATATATTTTTTTATTGATCGACTTATAATTTTTGGTGATTTTAATCTACATTTTGATTCAGCTGACCCATATTCAAAGCGTATGAGGAATCTGTGGCGGGTTGTGTGTTATTTTTGTGGGATCGAGTCCGACCGATAGCTCAATGGTCTGGATTCGAACTAGTATGCGCGCTATGGCTCTCGTTACCAGCTGCGCCACTCAACCTATACCACAAACGGCTCAGGTTTAATCTAGGGGTGATTAAGAATTGCCTTAGGGTCCCTTATAACTCAATTGTATTAATAACAAGTGAGTCAAGACAATAAAACGCCCAATACAATAATAACAATTCTATACATAAAGTTTAATTAGATTGTTACAGGAAGAGATAGAAAGAATAGGTATTTATTTAATATCAGGAAGAATAGCTCTAATTGAGTGGATCTAATTTATTATTTATTTATCTATTGATTTATTTGATTTATTTGTTGATTCATGTATGATTGATTGATTGAGTTAGTTTCTAATCATCTGTGTCTGTGGGAAATACATTTGAAAATGGTATAAGCCCGGCTTGCTTGATTGAGGCAAATGTATCAGCTAGTTCCAGGGTTGGCTCTTGCTTGCAGGGTTTTCTAGACTTCACAACAGTGTTTTGTAGTTATGGACTGACATCAGGGGTTTACCACTATGCAAGGACTGGGAGGCAGAGATTCGGCACGGGCTGGGTGCTTCAAGGATAAGGACCTTCAATTAAGAGTCAAAACAACAAAGTCTTAGAGCCAATCGAGTTTGTCTTTCGCCACCGGATCGTCCTTGAGCGACATATCATAATAGCCTTTATTTGCCGACAAAGGCAAGGAGAAGCAGTAATTCCATGATAATGGTAGTTAGTACATATATGTATCAAACATCAACTGACAGTCGAGCGATCTTACATGATGAGAATTTAACAGGGTTGTGTCTATGGTATTTCTTTATTTATTTTTATTAATTATAATTGAGGTTATGATGTAGAGTACAGACATTCAAGCAATATACATATTGAATATAAATGAAATAATAGCATAGATCATAAACAAAATGTTAACTATAGTATAAGATACATGTAGATATAGTTTTGTACAGGTATTCCAACTTACGAACATCCATGGAATAGCACAAAATATATACACAAACTATAATAGCTAGATTAAATTGAATTCACAGTAATATCTCGTTCCACTTTGAATGTTAACCAATAATTCATTTTACCTTCAGCCGAGGGAAGAAAAACGTTTGCAAGTTTGAAGTTGGAGGGATAGCTCTTCTTTATTGGGCTTCTTAGCGTGTGTGTGATTCGATCCAGAGATGAATTTGATTTTGTGAATTGGGGAGCGCGTCTGAATTATGGGAATAGCCAATCAGAAGAATGTTCCTGTTTTAGATAGCCAATGATATTTAGATGCTTTGGTATGAAAGAATAACGGAGAATTTAGAACAGTAATTGCAATTTTAGCTCCTCTTGAACGAGACAAGAACCTCAGGGCATATGCACGTTGGAGTCTTGTTTGGAAAAGGTAATAAGCAGGAGGTATGGATACAATGGGCAGACAATTTGAACAGGTAAATAAGCCTTAAGCTGAAAGCGAGTGTTCCGTTATACAATGGGAAGGTTTCCCACCTAATTTCCGTTAGCAAAATTTAGATCTTTATTGGAGAAAAGACTGTCCATGTTTTGAGTATCTTAACTTGAGGTGTTAATCTGCCTTGGCAAATATATATCGTCCACTCAGTTTGAAGTGGTTTTGAATGAGACGCTGACGAATGATTATAAAATCACGCAGTGAAAGAAAATCGCTCGTCACAGAATCATTTAGCCACCCATAATTTTTTACAGAAAGTTTCAACTCCCACCCACCAAACACTACAACTTGCTCAATCTATAATTTAAACGTCCATGATAAAATCATATCCGACCACTTCATTATTATGTACAACATAAACAAATCGAAACCACCCAAAGTAAAGTGACTTGTTTCGTTCCGTAACACATGATCAATAAAAACTGAAGAATTCTCCAGCAGTGTAGAATCAGAGCTAGCGATTATTGGATTACAACTAAAAGCTGATTCCTATAATCACACACTGCGAAAATTGCTCGACCATCATGCACCATTGCTCACAAGAAAAATGACCAGACGATAAACTGCTCCATGGATGACGAACAAAATCATGGTTGCAAAAAGAGGCCGTAGAGCTGATGAACGGCGAAGGCGAAAGTCCCAGAAAAACGAAGATCATCAACTTTATAAAGATCAAGTTACCATAGTCAAAGAGACCATATCAAACGAACAAAAAACTTACTTTGCTGATAAAATTTCCACATGTAAAAACACACGTGCTCTTTTTCAAACAGTTAAAGAAATGAAGAATACAGTTAATAATAACCATTTACCAAAAGATATCCATGAAGAAAACCTACCAACTGCTTTTTCCAAGTATTTTTCAGACAAAGTGAATGTTATAAGAAACAAATTAGATGTTCATTCGGGTGTTCAAGGCGATGATGAAAATTCTGACTATGTTAGACCCCCAAAACGTATCCCTAATTTTAGTATTTTAAAAGATGTATCATCTGATGAAGTGAAAGAAATTATCCTAGCCTCACCACCCAAATCGTGTCCAAATAACAACTAATCTTTTAATGAAATGTCTTGACTGTTTTTTAGAACCTATTACTGTAATCGTAAATAACTCATTGCAGTCTGGGTCTGTACCAGATTGCAACAAAAAAGCAATCGTCACTCCTCTTCTAAAAAAAAAAGCATAATTTAGACCCTGAAAATCTGAAAAGTTACCGCCGTGTTTCTAATTTGCATTTTCTTTCAAAGTAGTACTAAAGCAGCTAAAGAATCGTCTAGATTCCAATAATCTTATGGAGCCTTCTCAGTCAGCTTACCGTGAGCATCATAGCACTGAAACCTCCCTTTGAAGATCGTGAATGACCTGCTGATATCAAGTGATAATGGTGATACATCTATCCTTACGCTGTTAGATCTATCTACGGAATTCGGCACAGTAGATCACTCAATCCAATGTGATAGGCTTTATTCTGATTTTGGCATCTCTGTTACTTTTCTTTCGTGGTTTAAATCATACCTCACCAATAGGT
This sequence comes from Berghia stephanieae, assembly GCF_034508935.2. NCBI lineage: Eukaryota > Metazoa > Mollusca > Gastropoda > Nudibranchia > Aeolidiidae > Berghia > Berghia stephanieae. The sequence continues at coordinate 60,122,481 of NC_088366.1, read as the reverse complement.
TCCAGGTAATGAGTGTAAATGCCAAAGTTGCTAACGATGTATATATAGAATATGGCGTTCCGCAAGGTTCGGCTTTACGCCCTATCCCTTATACCTATACACTTTACCATTAGGCAGTGTAATACACTCCCATTCTGTTAGCTACCACATTTATGTTGACGACAAGCAGCTAAATAAATCTGCCTCTCCTCATGTTTTCTCCTCTCTTGTCTGTGATTTAGAAAATTATTGTGACTCCATCAAAAGTTGGATTCTAAAAAATAAGTTATTGATAAATGAAGACAGAACTGAAGTTGTTTTGATAGAAACTCAGCAAAAAATAAAGTCTACCCATTTTCAACTCCTATACTGACCATAACTGATTGTGATATTTCTATTTCTGAAAAGGCTAAAAATGTGGGTGTCATACTGGATAGTTCTTTGTCTATGGATCGCATTTAAAAATAATCTGAAATGTATGTACTATGAGCTCCGTAGAATATCACAAATGAGGTCCTTTTACCTTTGAACACCTTGAAGATAATTTTCTCTGCTTTGGTCTTGTCACATCTCGACTACTGCAATTCACTGCTCGTTTGTCTCCCTAATAACAAAATAAACAAGCTCCAGATAGCACAAAATTGTGCGGCTAAGTTATTCCTGGTAAAATCTTAATACGAGGATACAAAGGACATGCTTCGAACTCTCCACTGGCTGCCAGTCCGGGCTAGAATTGAATACAAAACAGCTCTTGTCTGCTTTGGTGTATTTCAGTCTTCTGTCACTCTCTACAGTCGACTTACTCCAACCATACGTACTCGTACCTCTGAGAAATCTTAGATCCATCGATTTCAAATTGATAGCATCTCCTAAAACTAAACCTAAATATTTTGGCGAAAGGTCTCTTATGAAATTCGGACCCACGATTTGGAATGATCTCCTTCAATCTGTGAGATTGTTTAGTTCAATAGAAATTTTCAAAAAAATCCTGAAAACAAATCTTTTCAGAAAATATTTACTTAATTGAATTTTAAATGTGACTTTTGTATTGATGATGTTTTTGATGCCCGATATATGCTCTTATTTGTTTTGATATTTTGGTTGATTTGGACTTGCAATATTATTCATACCTGGGTAAACAATGTCCTTGTTTTAAAAAGTTCCTTGAGGTTTCGACAAAAGGTGCTATAGAAATATGTTTACATTATTATTATTATTATTATTATTATTATTTTTATTATTTTTATTTTATTATTATTGTTATTATTATTATTATTATTATTATTATTATTATTATTATTATTATTATTATTATTATTATTATTATTATTATTATTATTATTATTATCATAAAAGTTGACGGGAGGCAATAATTGGCAGGTTTCGCTATAGTAATGTACATTAGTACATTAAAAAAAAGTATTATATGAATTAAAAACAAAATATTAATGCTAGGCAATTGGGAGGTTTTGCTATAG
>NC_088366.1:60113524-60118524 GCF_034508935.2 Berghia stephanieae | reverse complement strand
ACAAAAACCTGATGCGTCAATTTCGTTCTATCTCTATGCCTGCATTTGGTTATATAAAACAATTGATGTCAACAGGATAAAACGTGTAAATACACAAAAGGATGTGTTGTTTATAGTCAGATTCATACAGTTTAGTGAAAATTACTCATAAAAGTGGCTGATTAAAAATAATAAATAATATCAGAGTGACCTCAATGATGACCTTTATCACTACGAATCTCGGGCAGTCGTCACAATGTACACAATTGTGACAACGATTGGAAAACATAGAAAACTACACAGGTTTTGCAATCGATAGCATGTGTTTTAGTAAATTACGCACTGTTCTACCGCTTGATCAATAGAACCAACACAGAAAACTACGTGAAAACTTAAACGTTGGTTATATAAAATTTATCGATGCAATGCGTTTAGTTTTTTTTTTAATCATAACATCTGCCAGCCAGATATAACGTGTAAACACACAAAACTATGTGTAACGTTGATTCGTTTATAGTATTATTCATACTGTTAACAAATTTCAATCAACTCCAAATGAAAATCAAAAACATTATTCTTGAAAACAAAAACAACTGTGGGCTGCCTTTACCAACAAAAGGACAGTATCTGAGCTAACCCAGATCCAACCAGTTTTGCCGCAATCGACACATTTAGTTTTTTTTTATTCATAACTCTTTAATTCTATTACATAGTGGAAGTCTTCTAACATTAAATAATAGCTAATGATAAATTACGTTTTTCTGGTAGTCGGCGATTTCATTGACGTAATATGTTTCGTAATATTTTTTGAGATACTGTTCTTTCTTGGTTAATACCATGCGCAAATAACTCTACCTGCTAGGCTGTAACCAACAAATGGACAGTATCTTATACGTCCCTCTCACATACTGTTCATCCATGGTAACCGCAATGCAAATGCCTCGTCCGTTTTCACCAAAAGAACAGTATCTAAGTTGTGAATATAGCAAAATACGACTAACTCGATCGACAAACGTCTCACAGGAGTCAAGCTTCTCATCGTCTCAAACCAGTCACAAACGCCGTCCAAAACGAAGACATGGCCGTTAGAGTATTACGTCATAATCATGCCTTTCGGAGTCAGTTTATTGTGTAAAAACTGAAAGCAATTAATATCATAGTGGAGAAGATAAAAACTACACTGTTGAAATCAACTATTAAGAAGGAGAACATTAGTCTTTGAATCATAAAAATCGGTTGAGAAACAACTGTTTTAAGAGTAAATATTATTTTGAAAGTTGATGTTGTCCTTGTTTTTTTTTTTTTTTTTTTTGGTAACTTATTTATTTCTTGTCCGATTTTCTCGATTCCTGTATCATTTTTCATTGCTCTCTAAGACAAGATCGGCGATGTACTTTGTTTATTTGAAATCTGACTAAACCATACATTGGCTTTTTTTCCCAACGAGCCTTGGCTCACTAATAAATTCAAAAGGGCACAAAGAAGGTGACGCAACTTTCAGACGGTCGTCGAGAAAAGCTCTAATCCGTAAGCGGTCACAGCAACCAATCCGTGAAAAGCTGTAATTAATGGTGAAAGGTCAAGAACCAGCATCATCTATCAAGAACCAATATTTTGCACTGAGAAAGTCTTGACATCAGACGGAGCAAAAAGTTTGAAACTGATGATGGACCTATGAAAAGTGTGTGGGCGGGATTTTGTCATGATTGACAATCGGACTCGAAAACGCGGCTATATATATATCAAAGCGTAGGATGAGATCATCTAAAGATGCTACATGATTGACATGGCCATTTAGGGAACTCAGTATCTAGCAGAAACAGAATCTGAGCACAATAGGCTAAATCTATCGATGCAACATCAATCATCCTTCGACGATACAAGTCTGCCCCTTTGTGTTGTGCATTTTGGTATTTCATTTTCAACCTTTGTGTTTTTGATACCACCCGCCGATAATTTAATTGGTCAGTCTCGCCAATTTCGACTCAACGTCTTATTTCAAAATCAAAGGCATCCAAATACACCCTTATGTGAACAAACGCTCTGACTGCCTTGTAAACTCATCATTTTTTATTTCAAAAATAAAAAAAGATCGACTACACTGGGAAAAAGTAGTTGTGAAAAAGTAAATAAAATATATTTTGTTAAAAGCTATATACTAATTGTGGCCAATCTTGGCCAAATTGGCCAAGATTATGACCATCTGGCAGCCCTGCAAGAAGCGATGTCTTCCAAAGCCGTTTCGAATGGTCCAGCCATTTGACATAACTATAGTACTCTAGTCGGCCATGTCCAGCCATGCTATATTATTATAATATTCGTTGTCGCTATAGAGAATACAGGACAAGAGAGGACAACAAGATATGAAGTGAGTAGAAAAGTGCCAGAAGACAATAGAGAATAAAAATTTTTTTCGCGGCGGTGGTGGGGTTTGAACCTGCGACCTTATTGGTACGACAACTCCGCCTGGCAGGTGAGAGCGTGGCTCTACCGTGTGAGCTATCCACGAACACAAAATATTCGTTTCAAACCCAAAGTCATTTCTAGATCCCTCTCTCACCCACTTCTTGAGATCGCCGATTCGTTCACCACCATCGCGATAAAAAAAAAAATTTTATTCTCTATTGTCTTCTGGCACTTTTCTACTCACTTCATATCTTGTTGTTACCAACATAAGTGCCTGCTCCACTCACTTTTCTGAATTAAAAATTCACCCCATACACCGGAGCATACTCAATGTCTCAATCGTTTCTATGTTATATGTTTGTGATGAGAATATTGGCTATTAAGCTTAACTGCTGGTCAAAATTATTTCGCGATGGTGGTGAACGAATCGGCGATCTCAAGAAGTGGGTGAGAGAGGGATCTAGAAATGACTTTGGGTTTGAAACGAATATTTTGTGTTCGTGGATAGCTCACACGGTAGAGCCACGCTCTCACCTGCCAGGCGGAGTTGTCGTACCAATAAGGTCGCAGGTTCAAACCCCACCACCGCCGCGAAAAAAATTTTTATTCTCTATTGTCTTCTGGCACTTTTCTACTCACTTCATATCTTGTTGTTACCAACATAAGTGCCTGCTCCACTCACTTTTCTGAATTAAAAATTCACCCCATACACCGGAGCATACTCAATGTCTCAATCGTTTCTATGTTATATGTTTGTGATGAGAATATTGGCTATTAAGCTTAACTGCTGGTCAAAATTATTTCGCGATGGTGGTGAACGAATCGGCGATCTCAAGAAGTGGGTGAGAGAGGGATCTAGAAATGACTTTGGGTTTGAAACGAATATTTTGTGTTCGTGGATAGCTCACACGGTAGAGCCACGCTCTCACCTGCCAGGCGGAGTTGTCGTACCAATAAGGTCGCAGGTTCAAACCCCACCACCGCCGCGAAAAAAATTTTTATTCTCTATTGTCTTCTGGCACTTTTCTACTCACTTCATACCTTGTTGTTACCAACATAAGTGCCTGCTCCACTCACTTTTCTGAATTAAAAACAGGACAAGAGAGGACAACAGGTAGGAAAATGTCATCAAAAGTGGCTAGTGAGAGGTCGAGCGGCGCCATTTTCTTTTATTTGAAACCAGGGACGCTGTGCGATTTAATCTCTTTATGAATGTCTTTGACTGAGCTCGATTAAACTTGATTTGTGGACGGAAAATAGAAAAAAAAAGGCCAGGTTTATGCTGATAAACCAAATTAAACATATTAAACTACACTTTTACTTGTACATTTAGACTTGGCTCCAATGATCGGGTTTATATTAATAACTTTAAAAAATATTATGAATAATTTATATCTCCCTTATTTGTGGGGCGGTTTTGTAATTCGTGGTATCAATTTTATTGTAATAAAGAGATAGGAACATGAGAGTTATTTTTTCTGACGCGAAATGATTACTTTGTAATTTTAGCACTAAAAAAAGTAGTTGGTAAATAAATTTGGTACACCTAGTGTTTCAACGATGGTTCAGTTCATTGCTGACAGCTGTTTAGCCATGAGTGACCGTAGAAAACGAAAAGGCGACTGAGACATCAAAGGGTAGGCTTTTATCATCAAAGGATGTCTACATGATTGACATGGCCATATAGGGAACATTATCTACTCTCCCATAAAGAATCCGAACACGAGAGGTCGAGCGCCGCCATTTTCTTTTTTATGCAACCAGGGACGATTAGCCACTAAAAAGTGGCTGTTGTCTGGTCTGCTCCTAGTCTGTGGCTGTCGCCACCGTCATGCTCACGGAGGGATCCCATTAACTTTACGGGGCGGAGACGACCGTCTGAGATACTGTCCCTTTGTTGGTTAAAGATGGGGCTCAAATAGGAAACAGTTTCAAGCAAAATATTTAATCGTCTCTAATTTCAAAAATGCTTGAGATATGATCATTCTGACAACTTTGTAAGATTTCCTATATCTTAGAGTGTCGATTAAGTGAAAAAAGGGATTCTATGATATTTTGAGAGATACTTTCCTTCTGTTGGTTAGGGCAGTACTACTCCTCTACTACTACTATACTACTACTACTACTACTACTACTATCTACTACACTACTACTACTACTACTACTACTACTATACTATACTACTACTACTACTACTACTACTACTACTACTACTACTACTACTACTACTACTACTCTACTACTACTACACTACTACTACTACTACTACTACTACTACTACTACTACTACTACTACTACTACTACTACTACTACTACTACTAATACTACTACGACTATTACTACTATACTACTATACTATACTACTATTACTACTACTAGTACTTTACTACTACTGCTACTACTACTACTACTACTACTACTACTTCTACTACTACTACTACAACAACTACTAGTACTTTACTACTACTACTACACTACTACTACTACTACTACTACTACTACTACTACTACTACTATTACTATTACTACCACAAATGTGACTACTACTACCAGACGTGCCTACCCTCATTTTCCAATTTTAGGGACATTTTACGAATAAACATCAACTATCAGA
>NC_088366.1:60098524-60108524 GCF_034508935.2 Berghia stephanieae | reverse complement strand
CTGAAAGATTTGAAAATTAGAAATGTATTTTTTACAGATAGATAAACAGATAACTTGAATTCCTTTTATGATTTAAAGTCAGTTTGAATGTTCGTTGAGTCACACAGATATAAAATACGTACCGACAACACTAACACTTTCAAAAACAACCAATTTTGTCACTGTAAAAAGTTGTCAGTTTGGCGTTTTTACGACAGGAAGAACAACCAAAAGTTGACAGATCGAGTTTGACCATTGTTTTGATTTTCAGCCGCCATTTTTATTTGTGAAGTATTGAAAGGTAGTGCAAAGCAGTCCGAGGGTCTCTTTTCTATTAGGGTTAGCTCGAGATCGAAGGATTATTTTTCTATTAGGGTTAGTCATAAGTCTTAGTAAAGGTGCTAGGGTGTTTGTTTTTCCATTAGTTAAGTAAAGGGGAGATATTCCAAAAGCTCCTACATCCCCAGTATTCTTTCCATTTGTATTTTCACCACTGATCTTTTGTCAAAATAATGTATTCCCTTTAATGTAAATGTTTCTGCTCGAAACTCGCTAAATAAATAATAATGTAAAATTGAATGTAAGCTTGATAGATTTGTGAAAGTTTGAAATTTCCTAATTTGACTATTGTTTTGATTCTCGGCCGCCATTTTGATTTGTGATGTATTGAAAAGTAGTGCAAAGCAGTTTTATTTCTATCAGGGTTCGCTAGAGATCGGAGGATATTTTTTTATTAGGGTTAGCCATAAGTCTTAGCAAAGGTGCTAAGGTGTTTGTTTTTCCTATTACTCTTAGGGTTAGTTAAAGGTACTAGGTTTTATTTTGTTCTTGGGGTTTGTTGAGGAAATATTATTTGATTTGTTTCCCTTTGCAGGAGCTTTCGAAAGGCCTCCCCAGGATCGTCTTTCAAGTCCGCTCACGTCTGCTACTTCAGGTTTATTTTCGCAGTTGATGTTCTTACCACAGCCTGTTTTCACAGACGAACAACTGTATGTTGCTGTGTCACGGGTCAGATGCAATAGTGGCTAACGCTTCATGATAGGTCACACAGAAAAATCAACAGAGGATGTACCAAGTTACACAGACAACGTTGTTTACCAATCTGCCCTCATTTAATGATGGTGGGTACAATATCGAATGAAAATAGTTATTTCCCCGCGAAATTGCGGGCTTTTTACTGGTAATAATAATAATATAAACATATTTTCGTAGCACCTTTTGTCGAAACCTCAAAGCGCTTTATAAAACAAGGACATTGTTTACCCATGTATGAATAATATTGCAAGTATATATCAAAACAGTTAAGAGCATATAACGGGCATAAAAAAAACATCATCAATACAAAAGTCACATTTAAAATTCAATTAAGTAAATATTTTCTGAAAAGATATGTTTTCAAGGTTCTTTAAAAAATGTCTATTGAACTAAAATATCTCACAGATTGAGGGAGATCATTCCAAATTGTCGGTCCGAATTTCATGAGACCTTTCGATAAAATATTTATGTTTAGTTTTAAGAGATGCTAACAATTTGAAATCAAGGGATCTAAGATTTCTCAGAGGTACGTACGGTTGGAGTAAGTCTTGACTGTAGAGAGGGACAGAAGACTCAAATACACCAAAGCAGACAAGGGCTGTTTTGCTAGCCCGGACTGGCAGCGAGTGGAGGGTTCGAAGCATGTCCTTTGTATCCTCGTATTAAGATTGTACCATGAATAACTTGGCCGCACAATTCTGTGCTATCTTGAGCTTGTTTATTTTGTTATTAGGGAGACCAGCGAGCAGTGAATTGCAGTCGTCGAGATGTGACAAGACCAAAGCAGAGACAATTATCTTCAAGGTGTTAAAAGGTTAAAACGACCTCATTTGTGATTTTTTACGGAGCTCATAGTACATAATTTTCACATCATTGTTAAATGCGGATCCATAGACAAAGAACTATCCAGTATGAAACCCAAATTTTTAGCCTTTTCAGAAATAGAAATATCACAATCAGTTATAGTCAGTATAGGAGTTGAAAAGTGGATAGACTTTAATTTTCGCTGAGTTTCTATCAAAACAACATCAGTTCTGTCTTCATTTAACAATAGCTTATTTTCTAGAATCCAACTTTTGATACTTACTTACTTACTTAGGCCGCCCCTTGGGGCGCCCAACATGAGCCACAATTCTTCGCCATTCTGTCCTGTCCTCCATAAGCGTACGCAGCTCCCGGGTGTTGTCCATTCCTGTGTCATCTAGCAGACAGTCAATGTAGGTTTTATTCTGCCTGCCTCTGCTTCTGGTTCGCTCAGGTGGTTCCCATAGAACAAGACTGCTTGCAATCTCCTCCTTGTGTCTCCAGCAGTGCCCCGCAAGTCTCAGTCTTCTTTTTTGGATCTTCGAGGTCACTGGGGGAGGTCATTGTAGAGCTCTTCATTTGTTATGTGCTCTTTCCAGCTTACATTGAGGGCCATCCTCAGCATGCGGGTGTAGCAGCCGTCTAGTTACTTCTCCAGGGCTTTTGTAAGAGTCCATGTCGCTGCCCCATATAGAAGCACTGACTCTACTGTTGCCAGGAACAGTCTCTTCTTTATTTCCCTCTGTAGGTTTGAACTCCAGATTTTCCTGAGTTTGTGACATGCACTCCAAGCCAATGCTTTTATGACAGAAATATCAGAGGAACTGCTTTGGGTCCAACCTCCTAGGTACTTGAAGTTGTCAACTTCCTTCAGCCATTCTCCATTCTTTGCTTGTATGCTAATTGGCCTTTCTTGGTTGTAGGTTTGAAATACTATCTTCTTAGCATTACAGCATAGTCCTACTCGTTCAGCCTCAGTTTCAAGTCTGTTGAGGACTTCTTGTGCCTGGTCCATCTCCTCGTTCAGTAGAGCCAGATCATCTGCGAAATCTAGATCCGTGACAATCATAGCTGGATTGCGCCTACTTCTTTGTCTATGTAGCGTGAAGCCCAGCTCGTTCTCCATGCCAGCGTAGGTCTTTCTCATCACATAGTCCAGGACAATTGCAAAGAGATAGAGGGCTAATGTATCACCTTGAAGCACCCCTGCTTTGATCTCAAACAGCTCCGTTTCACCATCTGGAGAGATAACCTTTGCCCGTGTGTTCTCATACATTCTTTTAATAGCAGAGAAAAGTTTAGGAGGTATACTATATGCTTTTAAGATTTTCATCATGGTAGGGCGATGTATCGAGTCAAAGGCCTTCTTAAAGTCTACGTATAGAATGATTGCCTTCTTGTTGTGACTTTTTACTCCTTCTATTAACCTTCTCAATGCCAGGAGGTGAGCAGTCGTGGATCTTCCTGGTCTGAAGCCGTTTTGACAAGGACGTAGATGAGGGTGCTACTCTGGTGACCTGTGAGGATCATCTTATTGGCAGTTGGCACTATAGCGCAAGGCTGATTCCTGTAGTTGGTTCACTTAGTTCTCTTGGATGGAATCAGATCAATTTCCGACCACGATTTGGTTTTTCATTCTGTTAGTAATCCATTTGTAAACTCACAGGATAATTCTAAGTCACAGTATCTAATGTCCATACTTCATGCGGGATGTCATCGGGTCCGGATTGTTTTCCATCACTGAGAGACTTTTTGTCCTTCTTTATTTCATTCACTGTAAAGTCACTCTCGTCTATACAGATATCTTGCAGAATTGGTTCTAGTTCTACGTCATCTTCCGTTGCTCTGACTGGATCTTCTCCAGGAAGTGTTTGGAAGTGTGAAAACCATTTCTGTCTTCTTTCTTCTTTTGTTTTACCCCTGAGGATCCCTTGTCGACTTGCTTTCCTACCAGTTATTCTATTTATCAGTTTCCAGCTTTCACCATGTTTGCTTCTCTCGTCGGCTTTCTCCACTTCCTGGATGAGACTATCTAGCTCTCGTTCTTCTATATCCCTATAGACAGTTTGTATTTTATGTTTTGATGGAGTCACAATAATTTTCTAAACCACAGACAAGAGAGGGGAAAACATGAGGAGAGGCAGATTTATATAGCTGCTTGTCGTCAACATAAATGTGGTAGCTAACAGAATGGGAGTGTATTACACTGCCTAATGGTAAAGTATATGGAGTATAAAGGATAGGGCCTAAAGCCAAACCTTGCGGGACGCCATATTCTATAGAGACATCGTTAGAAACTTTGGCATTTACACTCATTGCCTGGAACCTATTGGTGAGGTATGATTTAAACCACGAAAGAGTAGTACCAGAGATGCCAAAATCAGAATAAAGCCTATCACATAGGATTGAGTGATCTACTGTGCCGAATTCCGTAGATAGATCTAACAGCGTAAGGATAGATATATTACCATTATCACTTGCTATCAGTAGGTCATTCACGATCTTCAAAGGGCGGTTTCATTGCTATGATGCTCACGGTAAGCTGACTCAGAAGGCTCCATAAGATTATTGGAATCTAGAGGATTCTTTAGCTGCTTTAGTACTACTTATTCCAGGATTTTTGAAAGAAAAGGCAAATTAGAAACAGGGCAGTAATTTTTCAGATTTTCAGGGTCTAAATTATGCGTTTTTAGAACAGGAGTGACGATTGCATTTTTGTTGGAATCTGGTACAGCCCCAGACTGCAATGAGTTGTTTATGATTACAGTAATAGGTTCTAAAACAGTCAAGAAATTTCATTTTTTTAAAAAGATTAATTGGTATCGGGTCAAAGGGACACGATTTGGGTGGTGAGGCTAGGATAATTTTTTTCACTTCATCAGATGACACATGATTTTAAAAACTAAAATTAGGGATACGTTTTAGGGGTCTAACATAGTCCGAATTTTCCTCATTGTCTTGAACATCCGAATGAAGATCTAATTTGTTTCTTATAATATTCACTTTGTCTGAAAATTACTTGGAAAAAGCAGTTGGGAGGTTTTCTTCGGGGATATCTTTTGGTGAATGGTTATTATCAACTGTATTCTTCATTTCTTTAACTGTTTGAAATAGAGCACGTGTGTTTTTACATGTGGAAATTTCATCAGCAAAGTAAGTTTTTCGTTCGTTTGATAGAGTCTCTTTGACTATGGTAACTTGATCTTTATAAAGTTGATGATCTTCGTTTGTCTGGGACTTTCGCCTTCGCCGTTCATCAGCTCTACGGCCTCTTTTTGCAACCATGATTTTGTTCGTCATCCATGGAGCAGTTTATCGTCTGGTCATTTTTCTTGTGCGCAATGGTGCATGATGGTCGAGCAATTTGCGCAGTGTGACAATATAGGAATCAGCTTTTAGTTGTAATCCAATAATCGCTAGCTCTGATTCTACACTGCTGGAGAATTCTTCAGTTTTTATTGATCATGTGTTACGGAACGCAACAAGTCACTTTACTTTGGGTGGTTTCGATTTGTTTATGTTGTACATAATGATGAAGTGGTCGGATATGATTTTATCATGGACGGTTAAATTATAGATTGAGCAAGATGTAGTGTTTGTTGCAGCCCAATCTAAAATATTGCCTTTGTTATGGGTGGGAGTTGAAACTTTCTGTAAAATATTATGGTTGGCTAAAAGATTCCTCATACGCTTTGAATATGAGTCAGTTGAATCAAAAGGTAGATTAAAATCACCTAAAATTATAAGTCGATCAATAAAAGAAATATATGATTCTATTAGGTCTTCCATATCTCGCATAAAGCCTGCATGTGTTATTTTAAAATCTTTTGATGGTGATGGATGGTATAAACATAAAAATACAATGTTAAAAGCTGTGATCTTGGATATTTGATCTGAAGGTGGTGATATTTTTCGATTTTAGTTTAATAGAATTATAATAAATTGCACATATACCATCGCAACGTCCCGATGTCCTTGGATGTGACAGAATGTTAAAATTGACAGGAGTTAATTCACGTAAGATTACTTCATCTCCGATTTCTTCTAGCCACGTTTCAGTAATAAACACAATGTCACTTTTAGAGTCACACATTAAATCATTGATTTGCAAGGACTTGTTTCGGACCGACTGAGAATTATAATGCATTATATTTATTGAATTGTTATCTGATGGTGACGTGACGAAGGATAATGATGGCAATGGTGATGACTCTGACAATAATGGTGGAGGTTGTTGTGACACTGGTGGTGATGGTGGTGATGACATTGGTGGTGATGGTGGTGGTGACACTAGTGGTGACATTGGTGGTGACGGTGGTGGTGACGATATCGACGACGGCAGCAACGATGGTGGTGGTGCTGACGATAAAGATAACGACAGCGATGATAATGGTGGTGGTGATGCTGACAACAGCGGCGTCGACTTCGAGGATGGTGGTGGTGGTAACGATAATGACGACAACAACGATGAATACGTCAGCGATGATGATGGTGGTGATGGTGACGTTAGCGACGATGCCGACGACAGTGGCAGTGTCATCATTGTTGTTGGGGGTCTTTGCGGGTGGGTTGGGGAGGGTGGTCTATATATGACCAATATGAACAGGTATCATTCTCTGTTTTTCGTTTGCCACCCCTTTGCGGTCGTGGGTTATCAAAACAATCATTGTTTTTAAAAACTATGGTATGGTGTTGTTTGTATACATTGATAAGATATCTAAGGGCTAAAAATAACAGATTTTATAAACAGAGCCAGAAACATCCATAATGTGTCTACGTCTAAAAGTCTTGATTTCACGACACACTAGTGATTAAAGTTCTACCTGTACTACATGGCTTCTAAAGGATTGTGTAGAAGAGCTGGCGCCGGTGATTCTCGACATTGTTCAATCTAGTCTTCACACCTCGACAGTTCCAGCATGCCTAAAGAAAGCAATTGTGCGCCCTTTGTTGAAAAAGCCTTCATTGGACAAAAATAGTTATAAAAACTTCAGGCCTGTGTCTAATTTAAGTACATTATCTAAAATAATAGAAAAAATGGTATGCTCTAAATTGAATACCTATTTAGATGAGAGCAACTTTCGATCAATGGTACAGTCTGCTTATCGCAAGGGACACTGCACTGGGTCTGCTTTGATCAAAGTGCACAATGATCTTGTTAATTATGTTGCTGATAAGAAGACGGCAGTGCTCATACTGCTTGATTTAAGTGCCGCATTCGATACCATTGATCGGAAGTTGCTCTTAAACAGACTTCAAACCAATTTTAATATTCAAAATGATGTTTTGGACTGGTTTGAATCTTTTCTTTCTGACCGCACACAGTGTGTTGCATTAAAGATTCTCTTTCTGATATTAGTGTTCTGCAGTTTGGGGTACCCCAGGGTTCTGTCCTGGGGCCCATCTTATATACCTTGTATACAACACCCATCAATGCTATAATCTCGGCGTATGAGTTGAATTTTCACTTGTATGCCGACGATACTCAAATTTATTTCCCTGTTACTAACGATACGAAAGTGGACATTGTCTCTCGAGTGGAAGCGTGCGTGAAAGACATAAAAGATTGGATAGTTTTAAATAAATTAAAGTTAAATGAGATAAAACGGAAATAATAAGTTTTCATGGAAATAACCGGAAAAGAAGAGAAATAGAATCATTGAGCATTGCTGGTAGTCAAATTAAGATTGTAAATGGTGGAAATGTCAGGAATTTAGGTGCATATTTAGATTCACGATTGTGTATGAACGTTCATGTTGGTAAACTTGCTCAGATTTGTCATCTTCATCTCCATAAAATTTATAGAATTAGACATTTTTTGGATACTGAGACTGTCAAAACATTAATGACATCATTTGTACTTAACAGAATAGATTACTGTAACGCTCTCTTACAATCGTCACCAAAATATGTAATTAGACAGCTTCAGAAAGTGGAAAATAGAGCTCCTAGAATGGTGACTGGTTGTTGGGTGAAAGAACATGTAACCCCGATTTTAATATCTTTGCATTGGCTCCCTGTTGACAGCCAAATTATATTCAAAATTTTATGCTATGCTTTTAAATGTTTTAATAAGACAGCTCCTGTTTACCTACAAAACATGGTTAATTTCTATGTGCCGGAGAGAGAACTTAGATCCAGTGGTCATGATCTCCTCCAGGTTCCTCGCTGTAGATCGTCTTTTATCGAGAGATCTTTTAGCCAGTCGGCACCCGTCTTATGGAACCAACTGCCTTCATCCCTCAAAATATGTCCAACTTTTGAAAATTTTAAAAAGAAACTCAAAACATATCTCTTTAGGAAATCATTTGATGTTTAACATTTCTATTAGGCCTGCATGTTATAGATATCCTAATTTTTCATCTTGTAGCACAGTGCGTGGTAATTAAATTACAAATTGATTAATGCTATTCCAATATGATAGATTTTATGCTTAAATTATCGATTAATATGATAGATTTTATGCTTAAATTATCGATTTATTGATGTGTTTTATTTGCATTGTAAAGCGCCTCTGAGCACATTGTGGATCTAGGCGCTATATAAATTCATTCATTATTCATTATTATTATTATTATACTAGCTGTCATAGTATAATGACAATACTGACACGGTGATTGTTATGGTGAACTTGAACTAATATCAAAGAAAACCGTTTGTGTTGACCTCAAAATTTGAAACACCGATTTTCTAAAATATCACAAATCTCAACTGTTAAAAACTCACAATTTTCACATAGATTAAAAGTCCAGATCACAATGAATTTCTACATAGACGATTCACTTTTAAAAACACGCAGTTATATCTATAAAAAGGCAAAATCCAGAGCACAACAAACACACATCTTTACTGTCAGGCGTGTTACAAAATACTGTATTATTATTATCACTCAAATTGACTTTTTAAATACTTTTATTTATCTTAAGAGTTATCTTTCACAAGGCAACATAAATACGATGATCTACAACTCAGCAAGGCTGAATGAGATTGGAAAAGGTAGGAGATTTGAGACGCTATCGTGCCAAGACTAAATGGTCTGGGATAATTGAGTGATGAGTGCCAGTCCCGTTAGGGTTTTGGAGTGTGGGCATGGATTATACAATGAGGAGAGAAGCGATGATTGACAAAAGAACAACAAATATGGGGACTATATCGAAAACTTATGTTCACTCATATTATTATTATTATTATTATTATTATTATTATTATTATTATTATTATCATTATTATTATTATTATTATTATTATTATTATTATTATTATTATTATTATCATTATTATTATTATTATTATAATCATCATCATCATCATCATCATCATTATTGTTATTATTATTGTTATTACTATTGTTTGTTTTGCTTCATTATTTATTTTTTTACTTACTTCATTTGTTGATTGGAAATATTATATTCCTTGTATGAGTTATATTGGCAATTGCCTAAAAATAAACTTTTTGAATCTTTGATTTGTAGGTACATCAGTAAGATTACAAACAAGCTTCAACAGGTAAGCCACGCTTGTTTATAATAATATATTATTCCCCCCGATATCATAAACAACAACAAATAATAAATGTGTACATATTTATGTCTGGGCATCATATGGTAATCATCTGAACACATTAGTGTCCTGCTAGGTGATGGGCGTGTAATTCATATTGTCAATTTCATACAACATAAATATAATTAAACGACGCCATAATACGCTTCAACAGTCGCAACGTCACTTCCCTCGTAATGACGCATGGTAACTTAGTAACTGGCTCTAAACTATCGGAACAATGGCGGACGCCCTTATGGAATATTTCTCCGACGAGCATAAAAGCGTATCCAGAGGATAAAAAAAAACAGTATAAATCTGATCATGTTTTGAATTTTACACATTCTGATCACAAGACATATGAAAAGTTCTAGCCAGCATGAATAATAAAAAGTAACGATTTTCTTTGTTTAGAACCACGATGGCCGCCTTTGCTGGGAAACTTGACATCAGACTATTGAATCCTATTTGGTTAGAACCATGGGACAGAATTGATAAGCTGTGTAATAAAGAAAGAGAGTAAGCACAGATAATCACAACATAATATCCGATGGTCTGTGTAGTACAATACAAATATTCATTTACTGAAATGAAATGTTTGTTTTGGCATTGAGAACAGGTTTTGGGTTGCAATGCTGTTGCC
>NC_088366.1:60061024-60088524 GCF_034508935.2 Berghia stephanieae | reverse complement strand
TAATTACTTCTCCTGACATCGTTTTCCACATCTCGCATTATACCTTCAGTGTAAATGCTGAACAAATGGGGTGATAGAATACATCCCTGTCTTACTCCTTTTGTAACTTTGAACCATTCTGTTGTTCCGCTTTCTAGTTGTACCGCTGATTGTTGGTTCTCATAGAGGGATCTTATCATGTTTCTAATTCTAGGATCAAAGTTCATCTCCAGGAGAGTTTCCCATAGTTTCTCATGATTAACACAATCAAAAGCTTTCGAATAGTCTATAAAACAAGTGTGGAGGCCAGAATTTACTTCTCGATGCTTCTGAATAATTTGACGCAAATTGAATATGTGGTCTCTTTTCCCTCTGTTTTTTCTAAAACCTGCCTGGGTGTTACTGACTTCTTCTTCCAGTTTACGTTCAATCCTGTTCATGATAATTTTTAGAAGGATTTTGCTTGCATGACTGATGAGTGATATTGTTCGGTAGTTGGAGCATAGTTGTAAGTCTCCTTTCTTAGGCAATGGTATAAAAATTGCTCTCCTCCAATCTGAGGGCCAAATTTCTTTCTCCCAAATTTTCGTACAAAGTCTTAGATATACTTCAACTCCTTCATCTTCGCTTGCTTTTATCATCTCAGCTTGAATGTTGTCACAACCTGGACTTTTCCCATCTTTAAGTGATTTAATTGCCCATTCTATTTCAGATTTTAGAGGTGGTAAGCTAGATTCTTCGTTTTCATTTTGCATGTTGTTTTGCAAAGGTTGGATTTCGTTTATTTGGTCTTCTGTGTACATATCTTCACAATATCTTTTCCACCTATTTGCTATGTCTTCTGCTTCTGTGAGGGGTTTACCTTGCTCATCTTTTATCACCCCTATTCGTGATTGAAAACTTTTTGTGATGGTTTTTATTTCATCATACATTTCCCTGGTCTTGTTTTCTCTCTGAAGGTCTTCTATTTTTCTGCATTTTCTTATGAGATATTCTTTCTTATCCGTTCTGCACAGCTTTTTCACTTCCTTAGCTATCTCTTTGTATACATTGCTATGAGTGCCATGAGTCGTCTTTGCGTCTTTCCTCTCTTTGATTTTGTTTAGTGTATTTTCACTCATCCATGGTTGTTTTTTGCCCCGTTTTTTAGGAAGGTGTTTGTCAGCGGATTCCAAGTATATTTTCCTTGTCTCATTTGCGATCTCATCCGGTTCCTCTTCCTCGATATCTTGAAGTAGCAGTTGGAAACGATTCTTTTCTTCAATCGCAAATTCTTCATTGATACTGTCAACTTCGTATCTAATAGGTCTTGTAACTTTTTTCTTCATTTTAAGCTTCAGTTTCAGTTTTGATATCAAAAGTTCGTGGTCTGGTAATATTACCATCATCATTACTACCACAATCCTCACCATTACCACCACCACCATTACCACCATCACCCATCACAACAGACCTCCTTACTACTACGAAAATTCCCGTAGAGCTACGGCTAAATCCCGAGCTGGATATAATTAAGGTTTTTAATTAAATGCCATTTCTTGAAAACGAAGTTCTGGTGCGAGATCTATTACATAGAGTTTTAAAAAATGTTCCCCACGCATTATAAGGACAAACTGGTCATTTATAATGGTAGTTAAAATGTCTACGATGTTATTTACCCTGAAAACTACTTATTACATTTTCCTATTTCAAGTAGGCAGGTCTGCCATGATAAGTATCAGTTCCATAGTCAAAATAAGACAAACAAAAATAACTTTGATTTTAATCAATAATCCATACAATTTGATGACAACATACATGAAAGTGAGAAAAAAGGTAAATGAAAGGTAAGACAGAGGATAAAAAACTTAGTACTTTTAAAACAGAAGGTTCAAATCAGATTTTATATCAAATTCCAAACGGGTCAGCATTTTGTAAAGATGGGTCACAAATGATACGTATTCACAAATATAACTAGCAACGATTGAGTAAAATAATGTGATGGGAGTTTTGAAAGTTCATCTATCTATTCCCTTTACCATTAAGTGACTTTTTGTATTTTCTTCATAGGAATATGCCTTCGATATATTTCATGGACAATATATCTATAATGATGAAATGGATGGAATCGAGGCACTCGAAAATAAAACAGGGTTGTACAAAGTGTTAAAAAACGGGACTTGTACACTAGAGTAAGTATATTTAATGTATTACCGTACTGATAATGATGATGATGTTCGTATGGTCACTGATTATGATAACAAGTATACCAGTGACTATGTAACATTTGTTTTTATAACTACGGTGACAATCATATTGTTATTGATTAAGATTACAATAATATGGACGATTATGCTGACAATCATATTAATGTTTAAGACGACGATTTTATGAATGATTATGATGCCCGTAACATTGACGACAATGATAACATTTATATTTCACCTTAAAATAATTTTATGACGTTTAAGTTTAATGTTTATTATGAAGTATTAAGTAGTAACACAAGAAGTGATCAGGATCTAACGCGGGAAATATGTTCATGTTTCAACGATGTGTAAACTGTAGAAAATATCATAGGAGGATAATGGGAAGGGGATAATAATAAAAAAAAGTTGGACGTATTACTACCTAGCTTCATATTTATACCAATAAACTTCATTAAATTGTTTAACTCACTCAATTCTAGAGATTTTTGCTACTTTTCAAAATTTGAAAAAAAAATGTATTAAAAATGAGCATGTACATAGATAGTTTCATTCAACTATCATTAACATGAAAACTAAAAACTTTAAGCTTTGAGACTACGCCTATAATTTGTATTATAATAATGTAATAAATAGGCAAGGGGTAAAAGTAACCCGGGTAAACTACGAATATACTCGGTGTTATGGTTGAGTGAGTTAATGGTAAATTATAACATTGGTTCAATTGTGGCCTCTGGAATATTATAACACTCCTAGCCTGCAGGACACGTTTTTGTTCATCTGTGTCTTTCTATTCTATTTTGCTTTCAATTTTTATGCGTCAATATGGATTTTGATATGGTTAATCGTGTGACGGTGTTGTGTTTAATTATCTGAAATCAATTTTAATCTCTAACAAACTATTTATGTGATATTCTGCACGCTTCGTAACCTTCTTTATTTATTATAAGCTTTTAACACTATCAATAACGACCTACTATCAAAAAGTTTGAAAATAACTTTCGGCATTTCTGGTACGACACTCAGTTGGTTTAAACGACAAATTGTAGTTGTATATAGTCTAAAGTCCGATCAAATTCCTTAAGAATATGGTGCCCCACAGGGGTCAGTTCTTGGACCTTTGCTTTTTTTTTATCTACATACATCCAGTTTCAAAGGTTATCAGTGGCTTTGGCTTGTCCAACCACCAATATGCTGATGACACTCAGTTATTTGGATCTGCATGTACTAAAAACTTACAAAATGTCATTAGTACATGTGAAAAATGCGTTTTGGGTGTAAGGCATTAGATGGGTAGGAACAGGCAAGGTTGAATGACGACAAATCGGAGGTGATGTATTTACGGAACAGAAGATTTTGGAACAAAGAAGTGTCAATAGATATTGTTGACAAGGTCAAAAATCTTGAAGCAATCTTAGATTCGGAATTGTCAATGGACTACCAAAATAAGACAATGATTTAATCATTGATGTGTCATTTGAAAAAAAAGTAGATCTATTCGACAGTTCCTTTCTGAGGATGTTACCAGGAAACTTATCGTTTCTCTTTTATTTTCAAAGCTATTTTTGGTGTCTCGGAAAATAAGCTCAGGCTGCTGCAGATGGGTCATAACATTGCTGCCAGATTCGTCTTTCGAAGGCGGAAGTTTGACTCTGCCACATCTCTCCTTCGAAGATTACACTGGCTGCCTGTTGAGAAAAGGGTCAAATTCAAAGCATGTGCCCTAGTTTATCGTTGTCTGGATAAACTGCTCCTCTCTAGCCCACAGAACTCCTAAAGAAATGTTCGACAACCCGACTTTTGCGTTCCTCCGATGACACCACCCGTTTGGCTATCCCCACGCATCCGTACAAAGGCGGGAACAAGGACCTTTTCTCATTTAGGTCCGTCTGTATGGAACACCATTCCACAGAGCATCCGAGAATCCAAATCATTGTCTGCTTTCAAGAAATCCTTGAAAACATTCTGTTTTGATGTCATGTACTCTCTATATTGTTTTGTGTTATTGTAATTTAAAGCGCCAAGAGCCTTATTGTTGAGGATATCGTGCGCCTCAATAAGAGTCTATTATTATTATTATTAATAAAATTATATCTTTATGTTGTCCACAGCACATCAAAAAAATTTACACTATCAAAGAATGAGACGAAATGCAAATACTCAGAAACATACAAGTTTGTCTTTGAAAGCTGTTACCTCTATGGTGATGTTGTGGTGGAAGGATGGAGATCTCAGGTAAATAGTTTTCAAAATTGTATGAAGTTAGTTGACTCAGTAATTTGTGTCTCTTCTTGTAATAATATTTCAATTGCGTGAATTACAGTGCTCGGACTGGTGATGATGGTCAACAAACCTTAATACTGGGTTGGTTTCTTATTGATGAAGAAATTTTAATAAATTTCGCCACTCTATTAATGTGTTAATGACTAGATACATGGCTTTCCGCTGTGACGGATATTGTAACAGTGCTATTGCTAAAAAGCTGACATTCATCAAGAGAGCCAAAATGGCCATTGCTGTCGCTTCTCAGTGTCGCTTCTCACTTGGTGGACACAACAAGACATGGTGAAAACTTTGCTTATCATTATCAATTATGCACTATATGTCCTATCATTGTCAATAATTTTGTCACATTGTGTGCTGCCACCTAACAAGATAGCTAGATTGTTGCAATAGGTGGCAAGAACGGTAAGGAAAAGAGGGTCGTGTGACATGTTGAGAAAAGTTTGAAGGGGAGAAAGGAGCCATGTGGTATGTAGTGTCAATGTTGAAACGGATGAGAGGAGGTCATCTGGCATTTTGTGTGAAGATTGAAGCGGAGGAAAGGGTCACCTGGCATGTTGTTCTAAGATTAAAGAGAGCGAAGGGTCATGTCGCGTGTTGAGGCAATATCTAAGTGAAGAGAAGGGGTGTCTTCAGGCATGTTGTGGTAAGATTGAAGAGGAGAAAGGGGTCATCTGGCATGGTTTGGAGTAATTAGGGAGGAAGGAAGAGGTAAAATAATTGCAGTAAAATTGAAGAGGATGTGAAGGGAGGGGGGCATCTGGTAGGGTGTGTTTAGATTAAAAAAAGATTAGGAAACTTAGTGGCATGTTGATAAAAGAGAATGAGCGGAGTCGCCTGGATGTTATGTCAAGATTAAAGAGAATGAGAGATGATGGTAATCTGCCATGTTGTGTCAAGCTTGAAGAGGATGAGGAGGTCTTGTGGCATGCTATGGCAAGATTGAAGAGTAGGAGAAAGATCATCTGGCATTTTTTGCTAGGATTGAATAGGAGGGGGGAGTCATTTGGCCTCTTGTGAAAATATTATGAGGATAAGGGGGTAGGTAATGTGCTTGTTGTGGCAGCATTGAAGACCAGGGAGGGGGTCATTTGTCATGTTGTAACAATAATGAAAAGGATGTAGGGGGTCATGTGAAAAAATTGAAAATGAGTAAAGGGTTTACCTGACATTTTGTGGCATGTTTAGAGAGCACGTATGGCATCATCTGAAATGTGGTGACAAGATTGAAGGGGAGGGATAGGATTACCTGAAATGTTGTGACAAAATTGAAGAGGAGGGATGGGATCATCTGGAATAACAAGATTGAAAGAGGCTCGTCTTAAATGGTATTACACGTTTGAAAAGGTTGAGTGTGGATCATCTGGAATATGGTGAAAAGATTGAAGAAGAGGTAGGATCGTCTAGAATGTTGTGACAAGATTAAAGGGGAGGGAGGGGGATCATCTGGAATGTTGTGACAAGCTTGATGAGGAAGGAGTAGATTATCAGAAATGTGACAAGATTGAAGGGGAGGGAGGGGGATCATCTGGAATGGTGTGACAAGCTTGATGAGGAAGGAGTAGATTATCAGAAATGTGACAAGATTAAAGGGGAGGGAGGGGGATCATCTGGAATGGTGTGACAAGCTTGATGAGGAAGGAGTAGATTATCAGAAATGTGACAAGATTAAAGGGAGGGGGGGGATCATCTGGAATGGTGTGACAAGCTTGATGAGGAAGGAGTAGATTATCAGAAATGTGACAAGATTGAAGGGGAGGGAGGGGGATCATCTGGAATGGTGTGACAAGATTGAAGGGGATGAGATGAGATAATAATCATCTATCTTAGACCATAACAGGAATGTTGTGACAAGATTAAAAGGAAGAGATAGGGTCATTTGGAATGGTGTGACTAGATTAAAAGGGAGGGAGAGGATTATATGAAAAGTTGTGACAAAATTGAAGAGACGGGATGGGATCATAATAGGAGGAAAGTAAGGGGGCTCGTCTTAAATGGTGTCACAAAGTTTGAAAGGGAGGAATGTAGATCATCTGGAATATTGTGAAAAGATTGAAAAAGAGGTATAGGGATTATCTTGAATGTTGTGATAAAAATAGAAGAGGAGGAAGGAGGACCAGCTGGACTGTTGTGACAAAATTGAAGAGAGGGAGGGGGATCATCTAAATGTTGTGACAAGATTGAGGAGGAGGATTGGGGGGGGGTATCTTGAATGTTGTCAAAAGATTGAAGAGGAGGGATCGAGTGATTTTGAATGTTGTGACAAGATTGAGAGGATTAGCTGGAATGTTGTAACAAATTTAAAGAGGAGAGATAGGTCGTTGAATGTTGTTTCAGTCTGTCGAATGTATGTTAACAATTGGTCAGTTGGGATAGAGTGGGGACTTGGGAAGTGAAGTGGAATTAAACCAGAGGCGAGAATGGCCCCTGAAATTATGTTGATATTGGTGTTAATTTCGAAATATGCTGGCCATGTTGAATTGTTACCATTCCAGGACGAGAGTGAGCAATATTTTTGTCAATATCGTCAAAAGACGAGTTGAAGTGGGTTTGAATCTGATGAGCGAGAGAGCGATGAGATTAGCTCGTTTAATGTAGATAGTCATCTTGCATGTTTTGACAGGATTGAGGAGGGTAAAGAGGGGAATGTCTAATGAGACACAATGATTTTGAATTATACTAATATGAAAACTTTTTTTTCATCAACAGACTGATAGTAGCCTGATTTTACTAAGAAGAGATAAGGACAATGGTAATTGCTACAGAGCTGTTGAAGCCAGAGTTTATAGTAAAAAAACGTATTATACAAAATATGACGAAGTTAAAGTTTTCAAAAAAAGTGATTATTTTAATAGGAAGTTCCGTAATTGTCAGAGTATTTAAAGAAGAGAATAAAGTTTGTAAACCGACAAGAGATAATGTGACAGCATCGAGGCATAAATTGTTATTGTGTTTGTGACCAATTGACAGTTTTTGTCTCAATGGAGTAAAAAAATTGACCCATAATTTATTTTTATCTTAGGCAGTAGATACCGTCTTAGACGTAATTACAAAACTAGCAATACAGAGAAGCACTAACATTTTTCTTCTTCTTCTTCTTCTTCTTCTTCTTCTTCTTCTTCTTCTTCTTCTTCTTCTTCTTCTTCTTCTTCTTCTTCTTCTTTCCCCTCAATCTGTCTTTATAGCTTAATCTCAAATACATGCAGGAATGAATCATTTATCTGTGACTAAAATCAAATTTTTTATCGTTTATTTCAATAGGTTTGTTGAATTCACCTTCATTAATTCACATACTTGACAAATTGATGTTATTGACAAGAAACATGATAAATGCATTTGTAATTTGTTTTCTTTTAAAAGATAATATAGGGAGAAATCAAAATATATATGCCCCTATATGACAATGATGTTGGAAATAATGAATAACGATATTGATATACCCACAAAATCTGTTTTGAAAAGAAAGAAAAGTGACCATGTCACACCTTTGTTTAAGGTCTCATTTTGGCTACCTGTTAGATTTATTTAAAAAGTCGTAGTGTGCTTAAATTATCCAAATGAAACTTGTGCTTATACATTAGATCTTCAAAATATATAAACTCCTTAGCGTGCAACAGTCAATTACGTTGATGTGTTTCCGCCAAGAATGGATCAAAGACTGCTGTCTGAAATTCCTTACTATTCATTTTATAAAGCGGGGTTATGGATTCTGAATCACATTTTAAATAGAAATTAAAATATTTCATTCTACTATGAACTTTGTACATTTATGATTAATTTGATCATGAACGATTTTCAATAACTTCAGTATTCTATGGAAGTAATTTTCGAATTTGCATTGTCGTATTGATATATTTTTCCTTACATTCAAGATTGTGTCCAGCTGTCTGTGAATGATACAATACAAGCTATATATGAGATTTTGTAATTAAATACTATTGTTTTAGGCATTTAAAGGATAATTCCAAAATTCAGCCTTTAATAAGATAAGATAATATGAGATAGGATCAGATAGTTTTATAAGATAATATAAAAACTTATCATATGATATGCTCTTTAAATTAACTTTAAAAATTCTTACCGTAGGTATATAAATTGTTCGTGTTTATAAAGTTCTTTAACTTATGCGTTGAGAATTTTGAAATAGGGAACTTCTCTATGCTGTTGCAGGACCCTAAAAGACCTGTCTACTTGAAAATTTGAAAATTCGTAAATTTTAGGAGATAAAAATTTAAACGGTCATGTGACACCAATATAGATAATTTATTGACAACTGAATAGTAAAGATTAAAAGGGGAAAGTAATTGATTTTACATGATTAGACTGCGGTTGTTTTGTATTTTTGAATTTCGACGTTTTACAATATTTATCATTTTATATCATAATATTCATAAATAGCCCAATGGAATTTTTATTAATTACCCAGTGAAATTGAGACTTATCTGTATTTAATTTTATGACACCAAAAGTGCCATAAATTGATAAGATTAACATTATATTTAACTAAAATGTCAACTTTTGCCCCCCGATTTCCTTCTATATTTGTCTATGAAAACTGTTGTTCGGGAATAAACATCCTTTTCACCTCTTTAAAGGTCAATTAATTGTATTGTATGTTACAAAATTATCTTGTAAAACGTTTTTGAATCGTCTCAATTTGTTCGTTGTGTGTGTCATTGTGGAATTACATGTGGGTGTCCCTGATATTCACATATAT
The DNA here is from genome assembly GCF_034508935.2 of Berghia stephanieae. Lineage (NCBI taxonomy): Eukaryota > Metazoa > Mollusca > Gastropoda > Nudibranchia > Aeolidiidae > Berghia > Berghia stephanieae. Next base: position 60,079,359 of record NC_088366.1, on the reverse strand, counting down.
ACGTGGAATAAAAGAAAACAAATTCATCTATGATTACGTGTTAAAACTTTGATTTTTATTATATGGAATGTGTGTTTTGAGGTCTATGCGTATGCATATATGAATGTGTGTGTGTGTGTGTGTGTGTGTGTTGTATGTGTGTGTGTCAATCATGTTTAAATTTTCAAGTAAGTTTGTTGCTTAATTTTACCACCTTTTGTATTTAAAATTTAAAGAGAAGAATTATCACAATCCAAACAAAAATAATAATAATTCCTAGCTCTGAGATTTCAAGAACTAAAACAAAAAATTTTGATGCCAAAAAGGAAAGGTACTCTGTTTTATAGAATGCCTTTCCCCCTTCCTACTTTTAAGGACATTTCCCAAACAACAACAGCAAGATTGATTCTTCGCCCATTACTAAGTATTGACCAATCAGAATATTTCATACCATTTACCCCGTTTCGTCTCCTTGTTTATTTTCATTTAAAGCCTGAGTGAGATACGATTAGTACATGTCAAACGGAAAAATAAGTCAGGCCCAGTCAGTGAGTATTTCTCACAATATTTTGACACACTGATAAAGGAATTGCAACGTATAACCTGACGACACGATGCATTTTTTCAAACATCTATGTTAAAACTATGAGTGATGCTCGCTCAGGATCTGTGGGCTCTTTACTCCGGGTGATAGTGCATACTTAAGGTGGCTTTGGGTCTTCGGTTCACGGTCAGCTGTTGATTTCAAGGCCAAAATATACTTTATATTAAATTTTCGAGTCAAACATTAAATAACTTAAATGTTTATTCGACTAGTTTTAATGAAATATCCGATAACTGGCGTAATTTTCCAAAGTCTATGCACTGTATGTTGATTGAAGAAAGGAAGGCTCATACTATAAGATAATAGTTAAAAAGGCATTCATGTCGATAGCTTGACAGGTCACAGAGGAACCATCAATTGGTGCGATCTATATTCATGTTTTCGTAAAACCAAGTCATCAATCACATGATTTGTTGCTCTCCGTAGATTGGATATTTCTTCACACATGTAAACACGCTGCTTTGTTTATGAAAGTTGTAAACATACCCATGTGTCAAGCTGAACAAAATGACCAATCGTGATGTTAAATATTTCAAAAGATATGAACACTGTTAACTCTGTGAGTCACTTTGAGCACATTTTGCAATGTTACCAATGACCTCGAGCACATGGAAAAGTAATATAGATCACCCCCATTTAGTAAAAGGAGGTATTGAATTAGATGAGATCAATATCAGATCCTTTACTCAATTTACAGTATATATATATAAGGTCATTCTAAAAGCTAATACTGGATTATACATGGGCGGGCTTATATATAAATACTGTTTTATTTTAACTTTATTTGTTTTAAACAGCACATACAATCATAAAACATGAAAAGAAAGCTTGGAATCTCAGCTACGAATCGTACTATTTATTTTTTCCGCATAATCACTATCAGGGGGTAACACAAAGCTGCCAACCCCGAACTAGTTGGCGCATGCCGTCAAAGAAGAATCCTGGTGATTTTGCTCGCCACCATCAATGAACATCTGCTGCAACCTCCAAATCACTGTTGTAACAACGGTTTCCTATCAAATATATCTTGAGCTGGGGAAACAAGAAATTGTCAGATTGAGCAAGATCCGGACTAAATGCAGAGCTAGGGTTCTGTGGGGTCGGGAGTATGAACCGAATTGGACAACTAGTGTAGGCTCGAGCATTGTCGTGCTGCAATATCGAATTTCTATCACCTCGAACCCGTGCGAGATGAGAATCATTCAAATCGATCGATATTAGAAGGACGAATTCTTTGGCCAACAATTTAAATATGTGTATTTCCAGAGTGCCAAACAAAAAATGAAGTGAATAGAAAAGTTCCAGAGGACAGAAGAGTAAAAACTTTTGCGGCGATGGGAGGTCTAACCGTAGCCATCGTTAACTTATTATAGCCTGACACTGAACAAAAAATGACGTCAAAATGCCAGTCTTTGGCCACAAAAGAAAACAAATCGTGAGTTGTATTCAATAGTTCAACCAATGGGACCACTTGTTTCCATGAGCACTACTAACGACAACTCACTAGGCGGTGCAAAAACCAAATAATGACGTCAAAATGCCAGTCTTTTTGGGTTTCAGTGTCAGGCTCCAATTTAACTGACTAAAAATGACGTCAAAGACAATTCTGTGTCCACAAATCATCAGTTGTATTCTCTTACATATTTGTGTTTAGTTATTTATCTCCTGACGAAGGCCAAGGGCCGAAACGTTGTTTGTTTTGTTGTTCCCTTATATATGAGTAACATTTACGCACTTTATCTGTCTGTCCAGTTGTATTCAATATTTCAACCAATGGAATCATTTGTTTTCCTAAGCATCATTAACGACAACTCACTAAATACCGCACAACCCTTTAAAAAAATTGCCTCAAAATATAGGTCCTAGTCTAGGACTTACAGTTTGACGTCATTTTTAGGTTTGTGTGGCGTCTAGTGGGTTGTCGTTAGTAGAGCTCAAGGAAAGAAGGGCTCCCATTGGTTGAACTATTGAATACAACTCACGACTTGTATTCTTATGTGGCCAAAGACTTGTCTTTTGACGTCATTTTTGGTCAGTGTCAGGCTTTAAGTTAACGATGGCTATGGTTCTAGTGTCAGGTTATAAGATAATGGCTACAGTCTAGCCCATTACAAGACCGCTATGGCAATTCTGCCTGGCCACGAGAGGGACGCTATGCAATCGACGCCATCAGCCATGTCACGTTACTGTAGAACGAGCTTTAAGTTTCAATGGGATATTAACATAACATAACATATGGTATAAGGCAAAATAGGATAAGATCCCTTGAAGGCCCTTAATATTAATCGTAATGCCATAAATCTATTAATTAAAGATTACAATAGTGATACACGTGGTAAAGATTGTATTTCAACTTAAATGTACTCATGTATATGTGGTGTACAATCATATATCTTTAACCGTGACATGCAAAGCACACACACACACATACATACATACATACATACATACATACATACATACATACATACATACACACGCATATAGAAGATAACCATAATAATATAATAATGCATAATATATACATACAAGATTGAAAGCCATGTCGACAGCAGTGCAAACACGTATTATTCGTCATATATAAATCTCCCATCATATAATTCCCTGTCTACTAACACCTTGAAATAATCCATAGATTTTGCATTCTTTGTTTCAAATTTCAAACTGTTCCATTTCTGAACAATACGAATACTGAACCAGTTTTGTCTTATGTTTGTTTTGCATCTAGAGACAAAAATCTTAAACTTTTCCCCTCAAGTAAAAGTAATATTAGAAAATGAAAAAAAAAAATCAGAAAAGTCTATCCTATCCATACCATGTACCAATCTATAAACCTGAATCAAATCCCCACGAATTCTTCTATATTTCAAACTGGGTAAGTCAAGAAATTCTAACCTTTCCTTATAAGATAAATACTGTATTGTATAATTTTTTTCGGTAGCTCTCATCTGTACACTTTCAATACTAATAGATTGTCTTTTATATAATGGGCTCCAGATGCAATTTCCATATTCTAGAATTGGTCGAACGATTTATACAAATATAAAAATGTGGTTTTATCAAGACTTATAAAGGTTCTAGACGTCTATATATTATTCCCATCATTCTGTGTGCACGGCTTACACAATTATCAATATGTACATCATTAGCTTTAGGCAACCATGAGTTGTTATTTTTCAAACCTGTTGCTATGCTATCTTGTGATGACAACGCCTCTCAGTCGTCATATGAATACTACTCACCATTATAAACCCATGGCAGGCCGCCAAACGTCAGTTGCTATCCTTCACATAATGCAGGGTTGATTGTGTGAAGTACGTTCGGGGCCGGAAGATTTAATTTAATCAGCAGACTTGTTTAATAATTTAATGCTATACTTTTGTGGGGACCTTTTGTAAAATCATTAGTCCGATTGTAGTTGAAAATATCTTATATAATTTTAATGTCATAAAATCAGTGACACGCCACTCAAAAATTTTAATTTTTTTTTAAAGCGTTCGTTTCCAACTATCTTGAACACCCTTGACGACTTCTTAACATCATGAGATCAGCACACAAAACCACGAAAGTGTATTGGCGAGCTAGAGTTGAGCTATGAACTCTATTCTCAACACAAACATAACAATATAACACAGAAACTATTGAGACATTAAGTACGAAAGCTTTGTAGTCTAGTGACATGACTCACGTTTCGGGCTTGTAAGTATCTAGTTCGAGTCCCGCTGTGAGTAGCGCAAATTTGAGTCCTTGGAAAAGGCTCTCACCGTGCTAATGAGTGCCTTGTGTGTTAACAATAACAACACGTCTTAACTTAAAGTCTATAATCTTTTCTCTTTTCCACCACCACATTTTATTGTTGCTGTCGCGGAAATATTGACCTAAGAGTAGTAAACAGAACCAATAAAAAACAACAAACCAACAAGGAAACAATGAAAACCTCAAAAAACAATTTTAAAAATATCAAAAAATAAATTAAAAAACAAAAACAACAGGAACACAAAACAAACAAAATAGCCGTCCTGCTTCGTATTTTTTTTTTTGTGTGTGTGTTTTTTTTAATCCCTCTTCCTATCCAGATTCCTCTTTGTTACTGATTTCAGAAGAGCTTTTTTGTTTGTTTGTTCCATCATGCATACGTTTTAAAAAATATTTAATAAGTTATACTTAAGCCAGTATAAATGCAATATCAACTCGGTTTACAATACCTACAAGGTTTGCGCATAACGAGTGAAATAAAAACCTGTACCTACGGAGATAAATTATAAGTTCGCCGCTTTTGTTTAAATCCAATCCATAATATTTGAAATTGCTCCATAGAATTAAACGAATGAGAATACGTACGAAGCCTAAAAAGTGTCCACCAATGAAAGCATTCAGCGCCATTTTATTGTTGGCTGAGAATGTAGTAATTACCATTCATTCGGTCTCTATGTCAACATAACGACACAAGAAAAACAACAAACAATATCAAAATCCACAATAAAATGTTTCAGAACTGTTGCGTATATTTATGGCACAATGAAGCTGTCAAAAAATGAAGTTAGAGAATGTGTGTAATCATGTATTATAATAACCTGTAATGTGTTTTCCAACCACCACATCATCTACTACTACAACCACCACCACAATATCATCACTAACACTACTACTACAACCACCAGCCCCACATCATTATCACTACCACTACTACTACACCACCAGCAGCACATCATCATCACTACCACTACTACTACAATCACCACAACCACATCGTCATCACTACCACTACTACTGCAACCACCACCACCATATCATCATCATTACCACTACTACCACAACCACCACCACCACTACTACTACAACCACCACCACATCATCACTACCTCAACTACTACAACCACCACCACAATAGCATCACTACCACTACTACCACAACCACCAGCACCACATCATTATCACTACCACTACTGCACCACCACAAGCACATAATCATCACTACCACTACTACTACAACCACCACAACCACATCGTCATCACGACCACTACTACTACAACCACCACCATATCATTACCATTACCACTACTACTACAACCACCACTACCACCATATCATTACCATTACCACTACTACTACAACCACCACAACCACATCGTCATCACTACCACTACTACTGCAACCACCACTACCACCATATCATCACCATTACAACTACTACTACAACCACCACAACCACATCATCATCACTACCACTACTACTACAACCACCACCACATCATCATCACTATCATTACTACTACAACTACAACCACCACCACATTATCATCACTACCACTACTACTACTGCAACCACCACCACCATATCATCATCATTGAAATATTTTTTTTTAATTGAGCTTTATATAGTGCAATATCTACTGAATGTGCTCAAAGCGCTTTACAAGGGGTCCCTGGTCAACATTTAACATGTAGGACGGGACATGACGCCAGTTAGGCGATATTACAATTTTTCGGACAAAGACAACTCTGTTAACGGCCAGGTACTCATTTTACACCTGAATACGGTGAGAGAATGTGAGTAAAGAGCCTTTTCCAAGGACTCAACTATGAGCCGAGCAAGAGGCTCGAACCCAGGACCTTCCGATCCGAAAGCGAGTGTCATACTACTAGACCACATAGCCGCATCATTACCACTACTACTACAAACACCACCACCACATCTTCATCACGACCACTACTACTACAACCACCACCACCACCATATCATTACCATTACCACTACTACTACAACTACAACCACCACCACATCATCATCACTACCACTACTACTACAACTACAATCATCACCACCACCACATCATCATCACTATTACTACTACAAATACAATCACCACCAACACCACATCACCTCACTAACACCAGTACTATAATCACTACCATTAGGTTTTGGAGCTTTACTTCATTTGAAATAAGGAAACTTCGGAATTGTATTTGGCATTGTGTTTATATATCATAATATAATTCTAATCAGTTATCTATTTAGAACTAGATACTATACAATATGTATGCCAAATACCACCCCAATTCCCCTTTCTTGTGTGCCGGAATTCCTCTTTCGGCATTGAAATTGAGTGTGAGAGAGTCATCACTACACACATAAACAACAGAAACAATTAAAAAAACATGACTATGACACGCAACCACTCACACACGAGGCTATACTATTTATCCCTTTTTCTATATAGAACAGGACAAGACAAACAATAGCTTGACTCTCGCTACACTTCGCATTGATGTTTGTCGTCTCACGAGTTCAACTTTCGGTCGACCTGTCAATATTCCTTTTTGCCTCGGACGTAATCATTAATAGAATGTTGTGTGGTTTTGACCGTGAAGAAAACCTTAAGAAGTCACATTTATATCATTTTAGAGAGATCGTTTTGAATAATTTTGAGTTAAACGAGCGAGCAGCAACTTATTTTCATGAACGGCCGATCAGCGCTTGTTTACTATAGTAACGCGATTCCCAGCCAACGTCTCAATGGCGGATATTTTTCTCATCGAGGCCGCTGGTTGGTTAGCCAATAAGAGCACCGTACGGTTTCCATTGGGTAAATTCCTTAAATTGCTCAAAACTTTTGATAGTGACTAAAAGTCATGGAGGAAATTTTCAGTTCTTATTGTCACATAATTAGGTTTTGGTATCGTATATATAGTAATCGAGTACCTTGAGTTATTGTGAAAAGTTGAAATAATAAATAGAGTTATGATTTGATGTTCAAGAAGAACAGACGTGTTTGTTAACTCTGTCATTGACTTTAATAAATAGAGTTATGATTTGATGTTCAAGAAGAACAGACGTGTTTGTTTGCTCTGTCGTTGACTTTAATAAATAGAGTTATGATTTGATGTTCAAGAAGAACAGACGTGTTTGTTAACTCTGTCATTGACTTTAAGACTACAATATGACACGTATTTTTCGTTATCCCCGTCGTGCACTTATTTGCAGGTCTGATAACCCACATTGTTATGAGACATTGTTGCAATGGAAGTAATCTCAAACCGACGCAAACCGACAACAATGTTAAATCAATGTTAAATCAAGCCTATAATAGGCTTCAACAGTCGTGACATCACTTCCCTCGTAATGACGCATGGTAACTTAGTAACTGGTTCTATCTAAACTATCGGATTAATGGCGTACGCCCTTATGAAATTCTTCTCCGACGAGCATAAAAGTGTATCCAGAGGAGAAAAACATTATAAATCTGATCATGTTTTGACTTTTATACATTCTGATCAAATGACAAAGTTCTAATCAGCATGAAGAATAAAAAAACCCGATTTTCTTTATTTAGAACCAAGCTGCTCTTTGCTGGGAGGACGTGACATCAGACTATTGAATCCTATTGCGTTCAGTCATCAGACTGGCTATTATGATCACCAGGGTTCTCCCCGAAGTTAATCACTCATGAATAAGAACTCGTATTTAAAAATTTGGTCAGAAAACTCGTTCTTCAAATAACGATCGATTTAAATTACCCTCATCTTGAAAAAAAAAACTCTCAAACCTGGGATATCGCAATGTATTTCCAGAGTACGGCAGCTAAGTGTTTAAATATGAAGTGAAAGATGTAAAGTAAAAAGTGAAAAAGAATGTTGATGTTAAAGACTCGGCAATTCAGCGTGCCGCCTTGTCACAAAATCTATCAAACAACACATCTGATCTTTGTTTTACATACCAGAAAAAGTGATAATATTGATGATAATAATAGCGAGGAATTTGAACGTTTTTTTAAAGCATATTTCTCACGGGAGGCACTTACTGTGTCCTCTATCCTCTTACATCTGTTTTCAAACATGCTTTCTGTCTTTGTCTTTGAATGAGATTACTTGGTTTTGTCCTGGCCCTGGCCGGATAACCTATCGGGGGGGGGGGGGGGGAGAGAGAGAGAGAGAGAGAGAGAGAGAGAGAGAGAGAGAGAGAGAGAGAGAGAGAGGAACTGTCAAATGTATAGTTAGAAAGAGAATGTTGATGTTAAAGACTCGTCAATTCAGCATGTCGTCTTGTCACAAAATCTATCAAACAACTCATCTGAAACAGTCAAGTGTATAGTTAGAGTTTTGGGAGATGATATTTTTTTTGTCTTGTAAATCTGGTATGCACTGTATTGTGTTTGTTTATATATTAGAATATATGATTTGTAAAAATTTGAGTGTATTCCTCTTAGTAGGGACCTGTGCTTGTGCCTGGATGAGACTTTTAGGTGATCGCGAACTAAATACTTTGATAGGGTGCTCTTGGAATATACATCTGTTTCCTATTTGAACGAGTTCCCCTTTGCCTTACCTTTTCTTGGGTGCTTTAATTGTAATCGTATAACTTTTTACTATCCCATTTTCTTCCTTTTTACTGGCGCTAAAATGACCTTAATGTGTTGCAAGCGCTGTAAAGTTTACGGCGTAAACCCCAAAACAAAACAAAACAGAGTGGAGATAAACGTGTGAGAGAGAATTGGAGATTATTGAATGGAGTTTGGAGAGAAGCTTGGCTTTGCATTGATAACTCTTACCCACCACGTTCATAGATAATAGATCTAACATATATGTCAATATGGCGATCTTTGTTTTACATACCAGAAAAAGTGATAATATTGATGATAATTAATAGCGAGGAATCTGAACGTTTTATTAAAGCATATTTCTCACGGGAGGCACTTACTGTGTCTTCTATCCTCTTACATCTGTTTTCAAACATGCTTTCTGTCTTTGTCTTTGAATGAGATTACTTGGTTTTGTCCTGGCCCTGGCCGGATAACCTATGGGGGGGGGGGGAGAGAGAGAGAGAGAGAGAGAGAGAGAGAGAGAGAGAGAGAGAGAGAGAGAGAGAGAGAGGAACTGTCAAATGTATAGTTTTGTCACAAAATCTATCAAACAACTCATCTGAAACAGTCAAGTGTCTAGTTAGAGTTTTGGGAGATGATATTTTTTTTGTCTTGTAAATCTGTTATGCACTGTATCGTGTTTATTTATATATTAGAATATATGATTTGTAAAAATTTTGAGTGTATTCCTCTTAGTAGGGACCTGTGCTTGTGTCTGGATGAGACTTTTAGGTGATCTCGAACTAAATACTTTGATAGGGTGCTCTTGGAATATACATCTGTTTCCTATTTGAACGAGTTCCCCTTTGCCTTACCTTTTCTTGGGTGCTTTAATTGTAATCGTATAACTTTTTACTATCCCATTTTCTTCCTTTTTACTGGCGCTAAAATGACCTTAATGTGTTGCAAGCGCTGTAAAGTTTACGGCGTAAACCCCAAAACAAAACAAAACAGAGTGGAGATAAACGTGTGAGAGAGAATTGGAGATTATTGAATGGAGTTTGGAGAGAAGCTTGGCTTTGCATTGATAACTCCTACCCACCACGTTCATAGATAATAGATCTAACATGTATGTCAATATGGCGAAGTGGATAAGGCATTGCCGTAACACCCGGAGGATCCAGGCTTGGGCCCATTGTCTCGTTTTGCTAATTTTGCCGCGCTGCACTGCAGTTGACGCCCGACTTTTCATATTCATTATTATTTTTGGAATAAACGCAAAAGACATCTTTTTTAAAATTTAAATTGTTAAAAAGATTAGGGCATTTATATCGCTCGTTATTATTAAATGTGCTCAAAGCATCATGGACAGTTAAGCGTATTATCCTAAGAGTAGCTTTGTAACTTTTCGATTGTCGCTAAAGAAACCGGGATAAATTTCGGCACCATAGAACTTGTAGTTCTGAAGGGAAACGCTTTTCGAGACTTTGTATTGAATCTTCTTTTGAAATACTTTTTTGCCATTGGCTGAATGGGAGTTGTAATTTATCCGAAACTTTTATTATAAAGTATTTTGTGTGTTTTGCATTAAAGCTATGCCTAATAACCATTTTGTCATTTGAATATTCACACTACCTTGTTTTCCTTATCTCAAGAGAGATACCCACTGGAAATCACTTCGACAATTTCGCAAACTAGATTTTTAAGACTGATTCAGGCCGACATGCACTTTTTTGCAGGTCTTATAACCGACCGCAATTATGGGCTTGTTTTAACATTGTTGTAAGAAAAATACTTTGCGTCGGTTTGAGGGTGCCTTCATTACGACAATGAGTCCATAACAATTTGGGTTATCAGACCTGCAAATAAGTACACGTCGATTCTGGCCATCGACTCTACAAAGTAATACAGGTACAAAATACACATACAATGATGCGATATGTGAGGCTATGTGGTCTTGTGGTATGACACTCGCTTTCGGATCGGAAGGTCCTGGGTTCGAGCCTCGCGCTCGGCGCATAGTTGAGTCCTTGGAAAAGGCTCTTTACTCACTTTCTCTCACCGTACTCAGGTGTAAAATGAGTACCTGGCCGTTAACAGCGTTGTCTTTGTCCGAAAAATTGTAATATCGCCTAACAGGCGGCATGTCCCGTCCTACATGTTAAAATGTTGCTGTTGACCAGGACCCCTTGTAAAGCGCTATGAGCACATTTAGTGGATAGTGCGCTATATAAAGCTCAATTTTATTTTTATGAAGCCATGAAGACCTGAAACTCATCATAATAATTGATAATATGAACCAAGTTTCAAGTTTATCTAATCTTAGGCTTTCGCCAATAAATACAAACATGAATGGAAAAGAAAAAATGAAAGATACCAAAAAAATAAAATGATACCAATAATAACACAAAAAATACAACAGTGGTAATACCACCAATACTTATAATAATAATAATAATAATGATAATAATAATAATAATAATAATAATAATAATAATAATAATAATAATAATAATATATTATTATTATTATTATTATTATTATTATTATTATTATTATTATTATTATTATTATTATTATAATAATACGAAGAAGAAGAAGAAGAAGAAGAAGAAGAAGAAGAAGAAGAAGAAGAAGAAGAAGAAGAAGAAGAAGAAGAAGAAGAAGAAGAGATTAATATATAATAATAATAATAATAATAATATAATAATAAATAATAATAATAATAATAATAATAATAATATGTATGATGATGATGATGATGATGATAATAATAATAATAATAATAATATAATAATAATATAATAATAATAATAATAATAATAATAATAATAATAATAATAATAATAATAATAATAATAATAATAATAATAATAATAATAATAATAATATAATATAATATAATAATAATAATAACAATAATAATAATAATAATAATAATAATAATAATGATAATAATAATAATAAGAAGAAGAAGAAGAAGAAGAATAAGAGCAACAACAACAACAATACAAGTTAGGGGGTGGAGAGATAAGACTACGAAGCAGGTTAGCGCCAGTAGATCTAACCCCAGCACTCTAAAGTGCCGGGGCCGGGGTTTGAATGTACCCAGGTCAAATTTCATTTTGAATCGAAGTATCTCCTCAGCAGAGCTTGCTTCGACTGCGGACGATAATTTTACGTTTATATACACCCTAGAAAGAAGAGCTGATTTCTGGAATAGACATTATGCAGACCTGACTTCTTGAAACTGCTTAAGTTTGTAGTTTTTAGGAGATAAAAATTGTAGTCGCTATAATTAACTTTAAAAATCAACAATTTTTTCTCACAAGGAACAAATAAAACTTCAAAAGTTTTAAAATTGTGTTGATGTTTTAATGACTTAGAGATGCTCTTGAAGTTCAGAAATTGAATTTTTTCTCACAAGGAACAAATAAAACTTCAAAAGTTTAAAAATTGTGTAGATGTTTTAATGACTTAGAGATGCTCTTGAAGTTCAGAAATTGAAGCCAAAATTTCGTAATTCTACGAATTTGACGTGATAAGGTAAGTCTTCATTATGTTGTCCAAGGAGCAATAGCTTATCTCAGTATTTATATTTGTAAGTAGATATGGCTGGGTGGGGTATTTGACCTCCCATGGTGGGCAGGAGGTCACGCTGTGTCTTCTATCCCCTTTATCTGTTTTCCGAGTTGCTTTCTGTTTTTGTCTTGGAATGGTCATACTTAGTTTCGTCCTAGCCCTTCTCCATTAGTATACCTGAATGGTTCTGTACTAATGGGTGTCGGTGCTTTTTGTTTCCGTGTTTGCTTTGGTTGCATTCTGAGCAGTCTTAAACATATATTCGTATTGCTCAACATCTCTAGAAAGCTTAAACCAAAAAAAATAGGATCCCTTTACTCTCAATTTGGTTCATTGTACCTACTCCTCTATGTCCTGTGCTGCCGCTTGGAGTGTTGTGGCACAAGTTTAAGACCTCTTTTTTAAAAAAAATTCATTGAGCTTTATATAGAGCAATTTCCACTAAATGTGCTCAAAGCGCTTTACAACGGGTCCCTGGTCAACAGCAACATTTAACATGTAGGACGGGACCTAACGCCTGTTAGGCGATATTACAATTTTTCAGACAAAGACAACGCTGTTAACGGCCAGGTACTCATTTTACACCTGAGTACGGTGAGAGAATGTGAGTAAAGAGCCTTTTCCAAGGACATAACTATGCGCCGAGAGCGAGGCTCGAACCCAGGACCTTCCGATCCGAAAGCAGTGTTTTACCACTAACCACATAGCCGCACAAAGACCTCTTCTTTCAATCTTGGTGACACTACCAATAGATCTCTTCCTTCATCGCCTCTTTTGTATATGACATCATTTTTTAACTCACTCAACTCTAACACCGAATATGTCTGTAGTTTACCTGGGTTACTTTCACCCATGCCTATTTATTACATTTTTCTGAGACAAATTATAGGCGTAGTATCAAAGCTAATGTTTTAAATGTTTACATGTTAATGATAGTTGAATAAAACTATCAATGTACATGCTCATTTTTAATTAAAAAATTTTCCCATTTTGAAAAGTAACAAACATCTCTAGGATTGAGTTAAGTAAAAAAGATTCCTATATAGCCAGTAATATTTTTGAGCAGCATTATCAAGTCTGAGGTTCGCGTGGGGCGGTAACGATTTGTTCTTTAAGCAATTGACTAGGAACAATAAACTAGGGTCTTTGGGTTGCACTTTTTTTCCATTCTTGTTTTGTATCAATGATAACATCTTCAGGGTCTATCTGGTTATCTGAAGGGATTTTGAACCACAATACGATTACCAGCTGTTAATCTTCTATCATGATTAGACTTCTTGCCTTCAAGTTGCATTGTGGGTAAGGGGGCCACATCATCTATGTCATCTAAAAACTGTCCACATTCCATGTATACGGGTAGAGTTATTACATACACCACAATGTAGTTACGTCAAGTCTTTTGTTTGAGGACAAGATGTAGCTGCATCTGGTGGTCTTGACAGCACATCTGCATTCTTCAGTATAGCCCCAGATCTATGTTCAATTTCGAATAGCAAGTAGACCTTCTGGTCTCTTAAAATTCAACAGGCAGGTGGGGCTTCTGTGAGGAATTCTTTTCCCAACAATAATGTCTGAAGCAGTTGGTAAATCTGACAACTGCTAACAATTCCCTTCTCGTAGTACAGTAGTTCCTTTATTGGGATTTTAAGGTGAAACGTCCATATGCTATGGTGGTGTGCAAAGAAGTACTTTAGAGTGATATCAAACGCTTGTTCCAGTTCTATGTCTGAAATGTTTTTTCTTCTTCACTAACCTTATAAGGGGCTCTATAACTATAATCTTTGCCATGTCCTCTATAAAGGCCCTGTGGAAATTAACTAGCCCAAATCAGTGGAAACGTTGGAAAACCAGTTCTGCATTCAAAATGTGGTCGCTAAACGATTTACCGAGAACAATTTAATATATCATCGAGGAAAGCAAGCACCCTTTTTTTCAGTTCAACCCTCTTAGCACCAAGTTAATAACCCTTGAGTGTGTGCTTTGACTGTTGGAAAGTCCAAATGGAAGGGGTTTTTTTTAACTCAAAGAGTACCTGGTGGGTAGGAAATGCCGTCTTGCGCTTGGAGTCTTTATGAACTGGGACTTGCCAATAAGCGGAGTTAGAATTCAGTTTCGAGTGCCAGAATAGGTGGGGTTCTGACAACCCATAGTGGGCAGGGAGGTACTAACTGTGTCTTCTATCCCTTTATATATGTTTTCCAACTTGCTTTCTGTCTTTGTTCTATTATTGTTATAATATTGAGTATATAATCAGTATTGAGTATTTCAAATGATTTAAAACTAGAGATTTTATATCAGTCTTCGGTAATTGCGACATGATGTAGATAATATGCAATAAATAATAAATTCAAAATGTAATGCAAACTATAAGTTGTAAGTTTATAACAGTTAAAGCGAATTGTTTTTATTGGGATACAAGTATGACGTGAACTCATAATCAATAGCTGGAACTACCGTGTCAGCACAAGATTTTTGAGAAATGCGATGAATTTACCTCTATTTATAACAGCATTCGTTGTTTACGGTGCTATCACCATTACTGGGTCGGATATACGGTTTTGGCGAGCTCTCCCGGATAGAAACATAAAAAATCGCGCCGGGGATTTTTGAGTACGCTGAATTTTTAAATGGCGGGAACCAACTGGCATCTCTAAAAAATTCCCGCCAAAAATTATATATTCAAAATGGCCGACATCAATAATCGGATTTCCCTGTAATTTAATTATAAATGCCCTAATTTGTAGACACAAATGCTTCATGTTAATCATCCTAAAGGTGGATGGAACTCCGCGTTTAGACGGGTGGAGGTTATCCTGACATTCGGGTTCACATTGCTTAACGTCTAAATTGATCATGCGAACCCTACGTGCGTCTGGGTTCACATCCTTGTTAACTTTTATTTGCCTTTTCTGGGTGCTCTTTCCAAGGGGCTGTTTTGTCCTTGTTCTCCACCAAGACCATAATATGGCTTCCGCCGAGTTCCCCTTCAGTCTTTTCCTAAGAGGGAAAAAAAGATGAATTTATCTTTTTGAAATATAATTTTCCATTAAAAATGAATGTTCACTTTATTTTTTTTCCTCAAGGGGAAATTTGTCTTTATGGTCTATTTCAAGACAGGACTGGAATAATCCTGGCGTCAGTCACAGTGCAGAACCACAACGTCAGCTAGGGCATGGTGACATGCTTAAGGCCACACGTCGCGACCGACAGTCGAACTCGGTACCTTTCGGGTACAAAACAAAGGCCTTATGCTTGAGCCACGCTCCCCATATCATATACATCATATTTATATCGTATCTTTGATATTTAAATAGAAGAATCATTGTATAAAAAGGTAAATGGATTTTCTTAGGCAGATATCTTGTGGCCGTGTCAGTGTGAAATCTTTAACATCCTTAAATAAACGGCAGAAAATCCCTAGAGCATGGGAGATTGGACTGAACAACTTGAGCTTTTATATAGCGCAATATCAACAAAAAGTGCTCAAAGTGCTTTACACGGATTCCCTAGCCAACAGCAAAACTTAACACATAAAACGAGACATGATGCCTGTAACATTTTTTTTCCACGACAGAAAATGCTGTAACCGGCAAGGTACTCATTTTACACCTGAGTTAAGTGAGAACGTGAGTAAAGAGCCTTTTCCAAAGCCTCAATTGTGCGTCGCTCAGAGCGGAACTCGAACACAGGACCCTCCGATCCAAAGGCGAGTGTCATATCACAAGACCACATAGCCCTTGTAACAACAGTCCATACTCTAGGATCAGACTGGAGATATCAGATATGTACACTTTTACTACGATACGAAGTAATGCGAAGAGATAAGGTGAGAAATCTAAGGATGTACACATTTTGAGACTGCACTTTAATCGCCTAAAGTTCAGTCTGATAAGTGAGATACCTATATTATAGAGATAGTTAATTCAAATCCCGAATATTTTGATCAGACATATGTGTGAATGAGGATCAGGTAGTGGACAGGCAATGACAAACATCACTATAGATAGTATGCGCTTGGCTAAGAAACTCACAACCATCCGGAAGTATAACGGACCAACACACAAAACTATGTGTAACATTGAACTTTTATAGTTTGGTTAATACAGTTTAGTGAGAATTACTCACAAACATGGATGGCAAAAAACAAAGACCCGATTGACGTCAACTTCATATTATCTATAATAGAACAAGTGCTTGTAGAAATTTCTAGGGGGAAAAGCATTCGTCTTTTATTGTATGAAAAGGTTTTTGTTTTGTTTTTTGTTTTTAAGGGTTTTACGGCGCTTGCAACACATTTAGGTTATATCAGCGCCAGTAAAAAGGAAGAAAATGGGATAGTAAAAAGGTCTAGAATGACAATTAAAGCACCCAAGAAAAAGTAAGACAAAGGGGAACTGAGAACAAATAGGGATCAGATGTAGATTCCAAGAGCATACCACCAATGTACTTAGTTTGAAATCACCTACAAGTCTCATCCAGACACAAGCACAAAATCCAACAAAGAGGAACACACTCAATTGCTTGCATTATACATTCAAAATAAAAATAATAATACATAACAGAGAGATGATTTACAAGGGAAAAAATATCATCTCCCAAAACAATAACTATGCATTTGACTGTTTCCCTCCCAGCTAGGACTTCGGCCAGGGCAAGGACAAAACCAAGTAATCTCATTCCGAGACAAAGACAGAAAGCATGTTGGAAAACAGATATAAGGGGATAGAAGACACAGTATGTACCTCCCTGCCCGCTATGGGAGGTCAGGATCCCCACCCAGTGTATGAAAAGGAAATGTCCCCAATATCTGCTTTGGAGAATAGATAAAGCAATGCGAAGCTCAGTGATTATGATAGACTGTGGAAACGAGTCTCATCTTTTGAACTTAATTAATGTTATTTATTTCATTTAGAGTAAGCAACGTGTAAAGACAGCATAGTTATCGACCAGGTATTCATTTTACAACCGAGTATCTATGGTGATTCAAGAACCTTTACAAAGGACTCCACCCTGCGTCACCAACGGTCACAAGACTAAAATGTTATTGTTACAAGTTAAAAATGTATAAGTGGGCCGATCTACAAACTCAAAGGCCAAAACGTCGTACATACGTGTAATGTTTCACGAAAGAGCAAAGACTACAAAGATGTCCCCCTTTGTTAAAATCAGACAAGCCTGAAAATCTTTCTGATTATTTCGTGCAAAGCATCTGTTCATCAAATCATAGAAAAAGGGTACATATTCAATCTTGCTTCCCCTTAACTTTTGTCCTGAAACAACCAAAGATTTCATCTTTTTTAACATTATTTTAAAAATCAAAGAACCACTCACCAATGAACACTTTTCAAAAAGCCTGTTTCCGGTTTTAGCCGGGGAAAGGGTATCCCAGAATAAAACCGTACTATAAAAATACTTGTCTCGATGTTTTTAATAAACTTTTCATCCTTATTATGAGAGGAATTTTTGTTTGTTTGTTTGTTTGTTTTTAAGGGTTTTTACGGCGCTTGCAACACATTTAGGTTATATCAGCGCCAGTAAAAAGGAAGAAAATGGGATGGTAAAAAGTTCTGGAATTACAATTACAGCACCCAAGAAAAAGTAAGACAAAAGGGGAACTAGGAACAAATAGGGATCAGATGTAGAATCCAAGAGCATACCACCAATGTACTTAGTTTGAGATCACCTTAAAGTCTCATCCGGACATAAGCACAAAATCCAACAAAGAGGAATACACTCAAATCCTTACATTATACATTTAAAATAAATATAATGATACATAACAGAGAGATGATTTACAAGGAAAAATATATCATCTCCCAAAACAATAACTATGCATTCGACTGTTTCCCTCCCAGCCAGGACTCCGAAC
>NC_088366.1:60031024-60056024 GCF_034508935.2 Berghia stephanieae | reverse complement strand
CCCCTTCAGAAATCCTAAATGTTGCCCTCAGTATAAGAGAAACTTATCTCAAATTAAGAACTACTTATTTTCCGTAAATAAATTTGATTGTATGTGTGTGTGTGTGTGTGTGTGTGTGTGTGTGTGTGTGTGTTTGTATATATATGTGTGTGTGTGTGGCTGTTTTCATTCTACCATCTGCGAGCCATCGTTAGATACCGTCACCTAGACATTCCATAAACGAAAAATATAGATCCATCTGATGTCAACAAGAATAACCCATGTTGTCCGAATGGGTAAATTGGTGATTGATAACCTTGACCAAAGCAAAAGTCCCCGAAGCGAGGGTCGAACCCAGAACTTCCTGGGTCAAATTATAATGCCTTAACTGCTGTTTTTCAAATTAACGAATTCATTAACACAATCATTGGCCTCAGTAATGTAACCCTGGTTTCGTGTTTTTGATGGTAACAATTCACAAACATGCTTCCAGTGTGCTTAAGGCGATAGGCTAGGTCACATTTTAAAATTATTCCTAGTGTTGTATTTAAAATGAAATAAATAGAAAATTATTGCTTTGTTGTATTTTAATTTTTTTTTTCACATTTTTTGTTTTTTTGTTCGTTTCTGTTATGTTTTTTTGTGTGTGTTTTGTTTGTGGTTTTTTGTTTGTTTTTTTATTTTTTGGGTTTTTGGGGGGGGGGTTTTTTGGTATTTTTCTTTCTTGCTTTGTATGGCACTGTTTTATAGACACATTTTTAGATCTTTGGGTTAATTTAATCGCTCGACTATTTTATCAAAAATCTATCTACGTATTATCTCCAGGTCCAGAAAAATGTCAAGCGTAACTGTTAAAGCTGTGTCTTCCTTCCTTTGGATTTTAACGACAGTCGGTTGTACAAATTATGTACCAAATCCAAGCATTTCATTGTTAGGACCTAACTATCCAGTAACGGCGGCTTATTTTCGAGACAGATGGACAAGTAAGGATTGGCAAGACACAATAGACAAATTTATCGCTCAGGGCGGTGATACAATATTCACCAGAGCTCCGCCCGTCATCCGTAAAACAAGAGAAGATCTTGAAAGTGATCCAAATTTCCGGTGGTGTGGAAGCTACAAAAGTTCGACCGGAAATTCCAGTTTGAAGTGCTACGACGAAGCAATACAAGAACTCAAAGGAATCGGGCTAAATGTGACGTCATTCCTTACATATGAGAACGAGGAAGGTTACAGTGACGCCATCATGCGATGTCCAAAGTTGGACAGAAAAATAAACAGCTCCAGAATCTACTACCGTATCGTTCTTCCGGCAGCTGACTCCACTTACGCTAAATCGGATCCGTGTGCTTTCTCCAACGGATCTAATGTGGTCGTTCTTTTTACAAGTTTTTCAGGGGTTGATCCTCATCAGTTACTGCTAGAGACCGCTTCCTCTCGAAATATTTCTGTCTACTTCGGACTACCAGCAATGCTTCGGCCATTGGATGATTACCTAACGCCCTCGTATTATGCTTGGGTGGAACACTTCCTTTTTGAACATAGATCAAGATTTACGAATATTACTTTTACGACTGAAAATATAATTAAAAGTGAATCAAACCCTCTGGCTAAAAAGAAATTAAGGAGTCACGTTGTCCCTCAACATTTGAGGTATTCATTTGTTCCAAATGTAAACAAACTTAATGAAAAAGTAAATGCTGCAAAAAAGACGCTTTATGATACATTGGTTGGGTATAATGCACAATGTGACCACTCGCTCGGGGAATGGTTATTTATATTATATACAGTCAATATATACGAACGCCTCGGGAATGCGGTGAACATGGTTCAAAAAAATTACGCTGTATCAGCTACCATAAACTTAAATAAGGGACAAGTCAACAGCTCTGTTGAAAACCATGTACAAGGTTTTCTCCGTTTGGTCAAGACTGGTGTCATGGACGTTATCATTGTCCAGGAAGGCAGAGGAATGGGCAAGGGGGCATACTTCTGGCCTAATGAAAGATATAAGGCTATTTCGCAAGTTGACCCAGTCTTAAGTAAGATCTTACATTACCAGAACCAAAGTCTTAGCAGGCACGCTACATTCGATGACGTTTTCATCACGAGTAACCAGGAAATATTTGCCTCGTTTCTTGATGCTTTCAATGCAGAAAACCATGGTAAGTGGGACAATTCGGCTGAGTTTTGGCTCGGTCTTGAAGCCTTTGAAGATTTACGAGATGATCCCTGTTTACCCATTGACACCCGTGGGTCTGGCGTGGATCAGATCTTTAACCGAGCGAGCAAGCATAGATTGGACCAAGGCATTGGTGTAGCGGGAGCAAAAGTACAAAAAGTGATATCACTAGCATGGGATCCTGAATTTACATGTGTGACAAATGAGTACAATACGATGCTTCATGAAGACATAATGTCAGACTTGAGCAGACCCATCATATCTAACTGTTCTTTCCACTCGCCTCAAAATCTTTCTGTTGTCGTAATCGGATTTAACTTGGAAGGAGAAACTCAAGGATTTACTGTCGGGTGGAAAGATACGAGGGGTCACGCAAAAAGCACTAATATCAATGGGTACTACTTTGAACTTGATTATGGCATCGCGCACCATCTTGTGACGTCACTTCAATATGTGATGCTCTGGGATATTCCACAGATGTTTCCTGGCCTGGCTCCTGATGGCAACATTTCCGTTGTGGCCCACGGAGGAAACGAGTGTTTCTTTGAATATCATTTGCCTGAATAAGAAATAGTGAGTAAAATCTGAAGAAAAATACCAAAAACAGAAGTTATTCCGTTATTATTAGCATTGTATGTGATCCGTCGAGTCAAATCAGTATTATGTCGGAGTGTCGCAGATTCCAAAAAGTTAATTTAACTCACTCAATCCTGGAGATTTTTGCTGCTTTTCAAAATTGGAAAATATGTATAAAAAATGAGCATGTGCATAGATCGTTTTATTCAACTTCCATTTTAAGATGTAAAAACTAAAAACATTAGCTTTGATACTACCCCTATAATTTGTCTCATAAAAATGTAATAAATAGGCATGGGGTGAAAATGAAACCCTGTACATTGAGGGGAAGGATAAAGCAACGATCCTTTTGGATCACTTTAAATCTGTCTTTACCCCTCGTGATCCACACGATACAACCACCCCACTGACATCACAGAGGTGTGACCAATCTCTTACAAATATCAACATAAACATCTCAGAAGATGTTTGTTTTGTTATTAAGGGTTTTACGGCGCTTGCAACACATTTAGGTTATATCAGCGCCAGTAAAAAGAATAAAATGGGATAGTAAAAAGTTCTAGAATTACAATTAAAGCACCCAAGAGAAAGTAAGACAAAGGGGAACTGGGAACAAATAGGGATCAGATATAGATTCCAAGAGCATACCACCAATGTACTTAGTTTGAGATCACCTATAAGTCTCATCCGAACAAAAGCACAAAATCCAACAAAGAGGAATACACTCAAATGGTTACATCTTACATTCAAAATAACAAACATAATAATACATAACAGAGAGATGATTTACAAGGAAAAAAATATCATCTCCCAAAACAATAACTATACATTTGACTGTTTCCCTCCCAGCTAGGACTCCGGCCAGGGCCAGGACAAAACCAAGTAATCTCATTCCAAAACATTCCAAAGACAGAAAGCATGTTGGAAAACAGATATAAGGAGATAGAAGACACAGTATGTCCCCCCTGCCCACTATGGGAGGTCAGGAACCCCACCCAGTCTCAGGAGTTGAAAAGTTGCTGAAAAACGTCGACCCATCTTAGGCGTCAGGTCCAGATAACATCCCCAACACAGTACTAAAGGAGTCTGCTGAGTTTGGCCCCCTCATTATGCATAATTTTCCAAAAATCTGTCGACACCGGGATGCTCTCTTATGACTGGCTAAAGGCAAACATCGCACCTGTATTTAAAAAAGGCAACAAAAATAAAGCAGAGAACTACCGTCCAATCTCACTGACGTCTGTAATATCCAAACTATTAAGAGCATATAATCTGTAAGAACATGATGAACCATTTTGAGAACAATGACTTCCTAGTTGACCTGAACCACGGGTTTCGCAAAGGATACTCATGTGAAAGCCAACTCCTAATAACTGTAAACGACCTGTTGAGACTCCAGAATGCCAACACTCAGGCAGATATCAGCATCCTCGACTTTTCCAAAGCATTTGATACTGTGCCCCACCAAAAACTCCTGCAGAAACTAGAAAATTACGGAATTCGTGGCTCTCTACACACGTGGCTTTGCAATTTCTTCACAAAACGTACCATGAAAGTAGTCCTAGACGACACATCATCGGATGAATGTCCAGTCATATCAGGAGTACCACAGGGAACGGTGCTAGGACCCGTTCTATTTCTTTGCTTCATCATTGACCTACCTCTACGAGTAAAATCTCAGATTAGGTTATTCACCGATGACTGTCTAATATACCGACCAATAAAATCTGCAAACGATAAAAAATTGCTACGAGAGGACTTGAACAGTCTCGAACAGTGGGCTAATGATTGGGGAATGAAATTTAACGCAAACAAATGCTACATCGTCAGCACAGCTAAAAAGAGCAATGAGACCTACAAGTTAAACAACACCATCCTGAAACAAGTCGACGATAACCCATACCTTGGCATCACCTTCTCAAAGGACTTGAAATGGGGGAAACACATTAACAAAATAAGCCAAAAGGCAAGCTCCACCCTTGCCTTTCTCCGCCGAAACCTTAGCCACGCCCCAACGTCATGCAAACAAAACGCCTACCTCACACTTGTGAGATCACAATTGGAATACGGAGCAGTTGCTTGGGACCCCTACCTGGAAGAGGATATTCAAACTTGAGAGAGTCCAGAGACAAGGCACCCGGTTCATAACTGGGAACTATAAGAGCAGAACCCCAGGATGCATGACAAAAATGTTAGAAGAAAGAAACCTCATCAGCCTCCAACAAAGAAGAAAAGAAACCCATCTGTCTTCATGTTCAAGATTATAACAGATCAAATACTATCAATAAAGGCAGACTCATTTTTCACGCCACGACCAAACAAAAGAAAAATCCGAGCACTCACTTTTGCTAACCATATAACCGAAAACCCCATTGAGAGATACGCCACAAACAATTCGAACTGCTTCAAAATCCCACAGACAAGAACACAAAACTACAGAAATTATTTCTTCATTAGAACTATCTCGGAGTGGAATGAGCTGGATGAACTGGTCATCATGGCACCACACCTAAACCATTTCAAGGCCCGACTGACATGGGCCCGCGCCCAAAGAGGACGCCGCTGAAATACAACCAGACCATTGGTTTCTTCAGCGCCAACCATACAGGGGTGAAAGTAACCCGGGTAAACTACGGATATAGTTGGCGATAGGGTTGAGTGAATTAAAGTTAAAATGTTTGATTTATGCACTTTAGGAAATTACAGTGGAATCTTGATAAACCCAACACCGTCGAACAGAATGATTGGTTGACTTTAAGCAGGGTTGACTTTATGAAAAGGGTTGACCAATGAAAATCCTTAGATAAAAAAAATTTTTAAAACCCAGAAAACTTGGGACATACAAGAGGAGTTGACTTTAAGCAGAAGTTGGCTTTAAAAGTGTTGACTACATGCATATTCTAATGATACTTAATCGTCTCATTAAAACTCATAGGATTGACCCTAGTGCCATTTTTTTTTAAAATTTTAAATTGAATTTTCGGCACCATAATCTCTCCGACGTAACACAGCATTGAGCGGCGGATCACACATTGTCTTTGAGATCAAACATAATCTTTTCAGAGTATGAATGCCTGTATCATTTCATCACAATGCACACAACACTGTATAAAATGCATATTTTATCCCGGGTGCGGGAGGATGAGGAGTCAATCTCCGAGGTTTCGGCGGAGGATATTCTCTAATATTATGCTTGAAGCGGGGGGGGGGGGGTCCTGCACTGTCCTGTATCATCTATATTTCCCCAGTGTGTAATCGAATAAATCAAAGTGTCAGTGTCAGTATCAACAGCAGCAATAAAATTCACTGGAAAAAATACCCGTCCACGATCTGAGATCGAATCTATGGAGACTTATAGAGGGTTCTTTCAACAATGATAGTATAATTGATAATCACATTATATAGAGGGTTCTTTCAACAATGATAGTATAATTGATAATCACATTATATAGAGGGTTCTTTCAACAATGATAGTATAATTGATAATCACATTATATAGAGGGTTCTTTCAACAATGATAGTATAATTGATAATCACATTATATAGAGGGTTCTTTCAACAATGATAGTATAATTGATAATCACATTATATAGAGGGTTCTTTCAACAATGATAGTATAATTGATAATCACATTATATAGAGGGTTCTTTCAACAATGATAGTATAATTGATAATCACATTATATAGAGGGTTCTTTCAACAATGATAGTATAATTGATAATCACATTATATAGAGGGTTCTTTCAACAATGATAGTATAATTGATAATCACATTATATAGAGGGTTCTTTCAACAATGATAGTATAATTGATAATCACATTATATAGAGGGTTCTTTCAACAATGATAGTATAATTGATAATCACATTATATAGAGGGTTCTTTCAACAATGATAGTATAATTGATAATCACATTATATAGAGGGTTCTTTCAACAATGATAGTATAATTGATAATCACATTATATAGAGGGTTCTTTCAACAATGATAGTATAATTGATAATCACATTATATAGAGGGTTCTTTCAACAATGATAGTATAATTGATAATCACATTATATAGAGGGTTCTTTCAACAATGATAGTATAATTGATAATCACATTATATAGAGGGTTCTTTCAACAATGATAGTATAATTGATAATCACATTATATAGAGGGTTCTTTCAACAATGATAGGATAATTGATAATCACATTATATAGGGGTTTTTCAACAATGATAGTATAATTGATAATCACATTATACATTGCTCCTACAGCAATCCCATTTTGAAATTCAATGAGTTTTAAGGTGACTTTTTTAAAATCCATGGATTAAAACAACGAATTATTCGACACTTAACTCACTCAATCTTAGAGACTTTTGCTACTTGGAAAAAATGTATTAAAAATGAGCATGTACAGAAATCGTTTTATCAATATATTAATGTAAACGCTAGGAACATGCTTGATATACTAAATTGTCTCATAAAGTAATGTAATAATAGGCATGGGGTAAAAGTAAAGTTAACCCTGGGTAAACTCGAGAGTCGGGTTTAGGTTGATTGAGTTAGTTCTCACAAGTGGGACAACCAATCATTAATACGTCACAACAGTGTAAGGGATTCAAGCTGAAAATATCAATGCATTTGATTGAACAATAAATTTCACCTTATTCAAATACTCTGCCTTTGCTACCATTTTGTCAGATGTCTTTTTTTTTCCCGAGATCTGAAATAGTTATTTGTTGGATTGGCTGTAGTAAGTTGTGGTATTGGGGATGGTGGTGTAGTGGTGGTAGGGTTGGCGATGTGGTGGTGGTTGTTGTAGTAGTAGTGGTTATAGGAATGGTGATGTGGTGGTGGTTTTAGTAGTAGTATGTTGTAGTGGTGATAGGGATGGTGATTTGGTGGTTGTTGTAGTAGTGGTGGGAAGGATGGTGATGTGGTGGTTGTAGTATTAGTGGTGGTTGGGATGATGATGATGTCGTTGTTGTAGTAGTGGTGGCAGAGGTGGTGATGTGGTGGTTGTTGTAGTGGTTGTAGGGATGGTGTGGTGGTTGTTGTAGCAGTAGTGGTGGTAGGGATGGTGATGTGGTAGTGGTTGTGGTGGTAGGAAAGATGATGTGGTGGTTGTAGTAGTAGAAGCTAGGGCTAGTGATGTGGTGATGGTTGTTGTTGTGGTGGTGGTTGTTATAGTGGTGGTAGGATGGTGATATGATGGTGGTTGTAGTAATGGTGGGAGAGATGGCGATGTGGTGATTGTTGTAGGAGTGGTCGTAGGGATGGTGATGAGGTGGTTGTTGTAGTTGTGGTAGAGTTTGTGATTCGGTGGTGGCGGATATGGTTTGTTTTTGTTTGTTTTTAAGGGTTTTACGGCGCTTGCAACACATTAAGGTCATACCAGCGCCCGTAAAAAGGAAGAAAATGGGATAGTAGAAAGTTCTAGAATTACAATTAAAGCAACCAAGAAAAGGTAAGACAAAGAGGAATTGGTTCAAATAAGAAACAGATGTAAATTCCAAGAGCATACTATCAAAGTACTTAGTTTGAGATCACCTAAAAGTCTCATCCAGACACAACCACAGGTCTCCATAAATAGGAATACACTCAAATGTTTTACAAATCATATATAATATAAAGAAAACATAATACAGTGCGTAACAGAGAGGGAAAAAAATATCTCCCAAAACTATAACTATGCATTTGACTGTTTACCTCCCAGCCAAGGACTCCAGCCAGGGCCAGGACAAAACCAAGAAATCTCAAGACAAAGACAGAAAGCAAATTGGAAGACAGGTATAAGGAGATAGAAGACAAAGGAAGTGCCACCCTGCCCACTATGGGAGGCCAGGAACTCCACCCATGCAGAGATGGTGATGAGGTGGTTGTTGTAGTAGTGGTGAAAGGGATGGGGATTTGGTAGTGGTTGTAGTAGTGGTGGTAGAAAAAATACACCAGTACATAGCAGAGAGATGATGTACAAAGAAAAAAGATACCGTCTCCCTAAAACTATTACTATACAGTTTATACACTATACATTTAACTGCTTTCCTCCAAGTCAAGGACTCCAGCAAGGGCCAGGACAAAACTAAACAATCCCATTCCATGCCAAGACAAAGACAGGAAACAACCTAGAAAACAGATATAAGGGGATAGAAATAGAAGACACAGCAAGTGACCTCCTGCCCAACATGGGAGGTCAGAAGACGACCTATCCAACTGCTCTCATTCCAGGTCAAGGATGGAAAAGTACATAGAAGTAGAAGATGGTAAAGAGATGTAAGAGGGGTGGGGGTGGAATACAAAAAAGAGCTGAACACTCCACAACCCCTAAGGTAAGGTCGTACATAAGGAGCACAGCCAATGTCAAAATAAAAAAAGAAGTGGGTATAATTTGGTAAACTGTAAATAGTTTATTTCATATGGAAATGAATAATGGCGGTGGTGATGGTAATGATGACGATGATGATGATCATCATCATCATGATATTATCATAACAAAGAGTAAAATATATTTCATCATAATGAGCAGTAAATACTAATATGGTAACTTCTATATAATTGCAGTAATATGAAGTAACAATTTAAATAAAACAAAATATTGTATAGCATATAAAAAAGAGAGAATGCGCCTGACACTTAAATCTGGTTGAAAGTAGGGTTGGTTAACCCTCATATTCGTGCCTATTAATTAGTGTGCTGAATGTCGTACCATTCCGTGACATTCAGTGAAGAAGTTCCTCCAAAACGAAAAAAAAGTCACTCAATTGCACGGCATTCGGCATATTAATAATGGACAGGAGCGTGGAGTTAATTATTAAACATTACATTTACCAAATATCAGTTCCCTGTTCCTGGCAATCACATTCAATGGACACAGAATCATTTAAACCAACAACTACGAATTTAATTCCCAGTCCACTATTGCAACATTTTACACATATATGGTAGACTCCAACCAGTTACTGTAAAAATTGTTCTTAGTCTACCACGGACTGAGCAATTTGACTGAAACCAAAACCATATGGCAGCCCGGTATAGATTTGACAAACGAAAGCAGCTTTGATGCAAGCCGGCGTCTTATTCAGATTGGATTAACTTTCACTCTTTTATTCTCAACATTTGTAAGAGATTAACCATAAGAGACAAAAAGCTCTCATGAAACCCGGTGGTCACAAGACATAGCTGTCAATCCCAAACAAAGGATATCGCTGTCTCTCCTTACATTTATCTGTGTCTAGACTATGCCCAACCCCCTCGCTTCCTATCTAATGGCCACAAATGACATCACAAACCCATACTGTAAAGCCCCGCCGTGTTTTGTCTCAAATAGAGTGGTGACACACTGCTGTAGCATTAAACCCCATCCACTCTCGATTCTTTTGATTTCTTGAATTTGCCACTTTTTGAGGTCAAAAATTTGTTGCGATTAACCGAAGTTTGTTGCAATTAACCAGTGAATATTATATAGAATTAATTCCATTTCATGGGAAATGTTGCAATTATCCGAAGTAGACTGTATATACAGTAGACATTGCTTAATCGCACACCCTTGAGAGTTCAGCTTAGTGTGTCAATTAAGCGGATTGTGCAATTAAGCGGAGAAGCTAAAAATATATTTTAATAACTTCCTGATATCCGCTTAACGGTATGTCTTCATGTTTTTTCAAATAATTTTACATTTACCTATGGTAGACCTGCCAAATTGAAAACTTCAAATTTAGTAATTTTTATGGCAATTTTTAGTAATTTGTCAAGGAAATTCGTAATTTCTGAAATTGTGTACGAACAACCACAATATTATTACTATTATTATTATTATTATTATTATTATTATTATTATTATTATTATTATTATTATTATTATTATTGTTATTGTTATTATTATTTAAGTATTACTAACAATTAAAAATTTGTAAGATTCGGCAAGTATGCTATGGACTACAAGAAACTTAATCCAACGACTAGAATATTGTGGAAGAATATTCTTCAGTGCTGATGGTGACAAAAAGTGAAAAAGAAGGAAAATTCTGAACGATTGCCATTAAGCCCCACTTTATCTAAACTGACCCCTCTTTTTGAGCAATTGAGACGATAGACTATCATTGATACTTTAGTTACCTTATGGGGAATGGGAAACTGCATCTATTTGTTCCACAACACATCAAGTCTCTCACTGACAGTAAATTTGATTGGGGGAAATTAATTTCTTAAAGGAGAAAATTCCTCCTTTGACTCCAAAATTGCAGATTTCCACGGATCCGAGGAAAACTATCAGCTCTGATATCAGAATATTATCATCATGAAATAAATTAACACTGCATAGATTTAAACTGGGTCTCCAAAATGCTTTTATGACACAACAGAATCAGACAGTAGATCGGCTAAGTCTCCTCTTCCCATTTTCAGAAAAACTAAGGCAAGAGCTTCTTGAGTCGATCTATGTACCGCTCGTTGTTCCCATCTTGAAAGAATTTGATAAATCACCTCAGAATAGTTATTACTGTTCTCCATTTCAAGTTGCTCTAGTTCAGGATCAGAAAACCCCAATCTTCGTCCCAAATCCTTCCAATCTCCTCCAACATTGTCTTTGATGTCCAGCTTCTGGTCAACACTCAAGGGTTGCTGGGATTCTGGTGTGACATCAAAGTAAGAAAACCATTTGTTAATAAACAATTATTTTACCACTTACCTTGAAAACTTTGAGTGAGAATCCAAACTTTACCAAATGCAGATAATTCCTTTACATGTTTAAGAAGTTTTTCCAGCTATTCTTTTGTGCTTTCACTTTCCTCCCTTAAATACACAACCTACTCTCTCTTCAACACGTTTTGCAGATGTCAACCAAAAACAAAACTGATGCAAAAATTATGAGACAATAGGTGTGTCCTGTCATCCAACTAAAAAAAAAAAAACAAAAACAAAAAGGCTTCCAACTAAAATGGAAACTGATTACCAGACATACTGTTCATTTTAATGAAAAAAATATCTAATAAAATTTCACTTTTTGTTTACTCCCAATTTAATTTAATGAATCTCTTTTCGACTTGATACTTCTTTGATATATATATATATATATATATATATATATATATATATATATATATATATATATATATATATATATATATATATATATATATATATATACAAACAATTACATTACCAAGGGTAATTTGTCTTTATGAAGTAAAAGCATTACAATAATCTTCCCCATAAAACCACCCATTGAAAAAATCACCCCCAAAAAAAAAAAAAATCATGTTCAACAAGGTCTTTTTCAGCTATGGCTGAGAGACTCCTGATTTGGCCCCCAATGTTGCATATTTCCCAGTCTGGTAATCTGTTCAGAGGGAGTTAGTGATAAAAATGAGGAAAATATGGCTAAAATACGGGAGGCTGTAGTTTCACTGCAAGCTGGGCTGGGAAGAGATCAGGATCATTTCCGAAAATAAAATAAGAGTATATATTTCAATGTTTTGTATAGGGAAATAATCAATCAATATTATCAGGGGTGAGAATGACTGGTCACAAAAAAAGAGGAAATTTTTCATCATGAAGATCACGACCCATCCATGCGACCATAACCTATAAATTTGAATTTCACTAAAATGAGGGGTGAGAATGACTGGTCACTAAAAAGGAGGAAATTTTTCAGCGCTAAGATCAAGAAGCATCCATGCAAAAATAACCTATAAATTTAAATTTCATTAAAATATATTGTGATGCAATCCAAAATGTGTCTCGCAGCAATTTCTGATACCACTCGGAGGAATTTCAAAAACTGAAAGTGTAATTATGACATGGTGGTTGTAGTAATGGTAGTCGTAGGTATGATGATGTGGTGGTGGTTGTAGTAGTTATGGTAGGGTTGATGTGGTGATGGTTGTAGTAGTAGTGGTAGTCGCCACTAATGCCCACCTCCCATTGTTGCAAGTTGACCAGAGACGCCAACTTTAAATTTGGCTCACGTAAATTTCAGAAACAATTCCGAATAATTTCAATGCTTAAACAGGAATTTCTGCAAACAAAATATAATCTATTGAGATCTATAATCATCCCAATACCCCTTGTTTCAAATCAAGTAAAGTTCCAAAACCAATTTCATTATGACGTATAAAATATAAAAATGAATGGTAGGGGTGGTGGTAATAATGATATGAGGGTGGCTGTTGTACTGGTGGCAGTAATGATAATGATGATGTATGTGGTTGTGGTGGTTGCAGAAGTGGTGGTGGTGATATTGTTGTGTTGGAGGAGGTTGTAGTAGTGGTGGTAAGGATGTAGTAGTGATTGTTGTTTTAATGGTGATAGTGTTTTGATGTCGTCGTCGTGGTGGTGGTGATGATGATGATGTGGTGGAGGTGGTTGTAGTAGTAGTAGTGGTGGTCCTTCATGAAATGATGGTGTGGCGATGGTGGTGGTTGTTGTAGTAGTAGTAGTAGTAGTAGTAGTAGTGGCAGTGATGATGATGATGATGATGATGATGATGATGATGATGATGATGATGATGATGATGATGATGACGATGATGATGATGATGATGATGGTGGTGGTGGTGGTGGTGATGAGGAGTGTACTTGGAGATGAAAAGAGAGATTGATGGCTGATGTGAAAAGGATATGATCCACTTTATAGATTTAGGTTTGTCTGACAGAAGGACAGATAGAGTGTGTTTGTGAGTGTGTGTGTGTGTGTGTGAGAGAGAGAGAGAGAGAGAGAGAGAGAGAGAGAGAGAGAGAGAGAGAGAGAGAGAGAGAGAGAGAGAGAGAGACAGGGGGAGAGAAAGAGAAAAATATGAGAAAGAGAGAGAGAGAGAGAGAGAGAGAGAGAGAGAGACAGAGAGAGACAGAGAGAGAGAGAGACAGCTCAAATTGAATATAGTGATAGGTACAGAAAGATTAGGTTAAAGTATTGAGTGAACGTTATCGTTATGTGTGTTGTGTTTTATTTGTTAATCGTAAATATTAAGTTAACGTATGTTTCATGTTGGCAATTGCCAGGAAATTAACATTTAATTGAATCATATGTGTGTGTGTGTATGTGTGTATATGTGTGTGTATC
The DNA here is from genome assembly GCF_034508935.2 of Berghia stephanieae. Taxonomy (NCBI): domain Eukaryota; kingdom Metazoa; phylum Mollusca; class Gastropoda; order Nudibranchia; family Aeolidiidae; genus Berghia; species Berghia stephanieae. The sequence goes on along the minus strand of NC_088366.1, from coordinate 60,042,241 downwards.
ACTGTTAAGTATAGGAAGATGAAAAATGAAAACATATTGAGGCTAAAGAACTGGGTGCTCTTTACTGATTTGTGTGTGTATGTGTGTGGGAGGGAGGGAGGGAGGGAGGGAGGGAGGGAGGGAGAGAGAGAGAGAGAGAGAGAGAGAGAGAGAGAGAGAGAGAGAGAGAGAGAGAGAGAGAGAGAGAGAGAGAGAGAGAGAGAGAGAGAGAGAGCTCAAAGTAAATCTAGTGATGAGTTCAGAAAGATGTAAGTGAAAAATTAATGAGGCTAAAGAACTGAGTGAACTTTATTGATTTCTATGTGAACGTGCATATGTGTCATGTGTGTGTATGACAGTGAGAGAGAGAGAGAGATTGAAGTCAAGGTGTTTGTGATGACCTGTTATTGGTAAGTAGTGGAGGATGAACATGAAAACTAATCGGGACTAAACAAATAAGTGTACTTTATTGATTTGTGTGTCTATGAGTGTTTGTGTAAAGAGAGATAGATGGATAGAGAGAGAGAGAGAGAGAGAGAGAGAGAGAGAGAGAGAGAGAGAGAGAGAGAGAGAGAGAGAGAGAGAGAGAGAGAGAGAGTTTTGAGCTATTAGTTCGAAGGGTTTTTACGGCGCTTGCTTCACTTTTGTAGGTCATTTCAGCACCACTTAAAAGGTAGAAATGGGGCTGTAAAAAAATATAGATTTAAGTAAGATCAAAAGTACCGGAGAAAAGGTGAGACTGGTTCAAATAGGTGACTTCAAACTAACTATATTGATAGTTTGATCTTGGAGTCCGTTTGTGAGAAACGGACTCCAAGATCAAACTATCAATGTAGTTAGTTTGAAGTCACCTAAAAGTTTCACCAAGACACAAGCACAGAATCCTTGTGAGAGTAATACAAAATTTAGAACAAAAAATCTAACGTCACACAAAAGAGAGATGATTTACGAGGACAATCATATCATCTCCCAAAAAACATGATTATACATTTAATTGCTTCCCTCCCTGCCAATGAATCTGGCCAGGAAAAGGATCAAGCCAAGACAAAGACAGAAAGCAAGTAAAGATCCCACCAGGAAGATGATGTGATAGTGGTGCTTGCACTAGAGGTGGTACTGATTATAATGATGACAGTGATGATGTGGTTGTGGAGATGGTGTTACTGATGATAATGTGATAGTTGCTTTTGTAGTCGTGATATTTGTGGTGGGGATGGTCATGATGTCATGATGGTTCAGGAGTGAGAATGACTGGTCACGAAAATGGAGGAAATTTTTCAGCGAATAGTTCAAGACCCATCTATGGGACGATAACGTATAAATTTGAATTTCATTAAAATCTACTGAGATGCAATCCAAAATGCGTTCGCAATAATTTCTGACACCACTTGGAGGAATTTCAAAAGTTGAAAGTGTAATTACAACATATTGTAGTTGCAGTTAAAAACGGTAGCGGTAGGGATGATGATGCAGTGGTGGTTGTAGTAGGGTCGTGATAAGGATGATGATATGGTGGTTGTAGTTGTAGAGGTGTTGGGAATGATCGTGTGGTGGTGGTTGTAATAGTTGTGAAAGGGATCATGTGGTGGTAGTAGTAGTAGTGATAGTTGGGATGATGTGGTGGCAGAGGATGTAGTTGTATTGGTAGTAGGAATGATGATGTGGTGGTGGTTGTTGTAGTAGTGGTGGTAGGGATCAGTGGTAATAATGATAATTTGTATAAAAGGAGGACAATCTATCGGCCCGTCTGTCAAGCCCAAATCTAATGCAAAAAATAACATAGTATTCATTGTTACTTAATATTACGTAATATATTACTAATTTCTAAAACATGTCTATTCTGATCACAAGATATAAACTGACTTTTTGTAAATATAATTTTTAAAATTGTCATTTCCAATTAAACATTTTAGAGCTCTATAATGCTTCCCACTATATCAAGAGATTATAATAAACTTTTGGCCAAAAAATCTTTTAATACTACAAACACGGCTAGTGTGTGTGTATTACTGCAACCTTGTGGTTATGCAGCTTATGAATAAGAATCTTTAATCAATTGCAAAACATATTCCATCAAATGAGCGAATTTAAATCAAGCCTTTAAAAAAATTATTACTTAAATCGATCAGCCAAACTTACTGTTGCATTTTCTCTCTATTACAAAGTGATATCTCTATAAACATAATAATGTGAAGTTAGAAGGTTGGCTGATAAATAAAATATGGAAAAGAAAGAAAGAAAGAAAGAGAGTGAGAGATAGATAGATAGATAGATAGATAGAGAGAGAGAGAGAGAGAGAGAGAGAGAGAGAGAGAGAGAGAGAGAGAGAAAGAGAGAGAGAGAGAGAGAGAGACCACTCTGATTTTTGTTTTAATTGGTAATTAGAGATAAGTTGTAATGAATTCACTTGAATTCAGAACAAACAAACAAACAAACAAAAAGGAGTACAAAGCTAAATGGTACAAAAATATTGACACCCATTTGCTCCATCCCCTTCCCTTGTGATCATCTTTTCATCCAAGGCCGTCATGGGTATTGTACCACTATTCACATTTGGCACCAGTGTGTCTAGACTAATGTCATGGGCATGGGAATGTCATCAAAAATCATGCAGCTGAGCAGAGGTGTCAAAAAATGACAAAAGACATATTGGTGATTTTTCAGCTAAACTACCTCTTAGCCGAAAATGTTTGACACTGCAAAAACAGCTGAAAATTTCCAAAAAATCCTAAAATCGCGAAATTCCGCAGATCCGCGGAAGATTATCATCACTGAGGGATGATGGTGTGATGGTAGTTGTAGTAGTAGTGGTTGTAGCTGTAGTGGTGGTGATGGTTGGTATGATGATGTGGTGGTAGTTGTCGTAGGGATGGTGGTGGTGGTAGGGATGATGATGGGGGTGGTTGTAGTATTAATGGTGATAGGTAGGAATGATGATGTGATGTTAGTTGTAGTAGTGATGGTGGTGGTGGTAGAGATGATGTGGTGGTGGTTGTAGTAGTAATGGTGATAGGGATGTTGATGTAGTGGTCGTGGTGAGTCTATTTAAAAGGCGGAATTGTGATGGTGATGGGCGGAGATAAAACACCGTTTAGACGGAAATCCGCCTTTAGGCGGAAGATTCTCAGCCCTGATTATCTTTATAAGCATATCACTTTCTAAATGAATGTCTCCTTATCAAAGATGCAAATTTAATTTCGTTTTTTACTTACCACAATCTTTGTACAAACGATGAAAGTACGGATAAGACATGAGAACATCTAAAATATACTCCACGCTTAATTCCTTTGGGCAGCAGCTTCAAACCTAACAAAAAAATTGGCCCTGATGGTACAATTAACTTTATTATTTTATTTTTTTTCGATGAGTGCGATGTTACTAGTGTGCATCTGTGTCAGTGTGTCTATGTCAATATTGTATTGTCATTAATGTGTAACCAAATGACAAATTGCCACTTTTTTTAGGACAATAAAGATTTATTATTATTATTATTAATTTTATTATTATTATTATTATTATTATTATTATTATTATCATTATTATTATTATTATTATTATTATTATTATTATTATTATCATTATTATTATCCAACAGGTAATGTTAAACAGTCATAGTACGAGATAACAGTTGGCAAAGGTGTTTTTCTTTTGTTTTGAGAAGATCTTTTCTTTCAAGTATCTCTCAGTCTCACTGTCCATTGCAATGGTCATTTTGATCTTTGGTATTGTAATCGAGATTGAAACCCATACCAAAGGCTCCTTTGAGGGTCCATGCAGTTGGCTTGACAAATTTGGATCTAATATCCCTCGTCACTTTTCACATGGATTCATGGAGATTGTGCCCTGGCAGTCTCAGAGCAAAACATTAAATGGATAGATTAAGCCTTGACAGAACCCTCCCCCAAACACACCCAATCAAACATACTGGAGCGGACGCACATACACACTCATGACCAAACTCAGATAGGGAGAGAAGCCAGCAGCAAATTTAGATTTAATATCCCTGGTCACTTTTCACATGGATTCATGGAGATTGGAGATAATACAATAAATCTATTGGGAGTAGAATAAAATAGCTTGGTCATTGACCCCCTTTATACAGTAATTTAATAATATCTGACATCAACTGCATTAGACACACAAAATGTGTATTGATTGACCAAAGAAGATAACAAAATAGATCATAATCATAACCTACACTTTTAAAACAAATTTTTCATCTTGCATATTTTATCTCATTTTCTCTTTTTTTTAAATCTCATTTTCTTGTACAGGCCTGTAAATGTTGGTGAGAAAATTGTCGGAACTTTTTGAACACGCGAAAATAGACACAACAGGACACAAATATGGACACAACACAGATATGACACGTCAATTGACTAGTCAAATCATGTCACTTTCCCCTACTTATTTATAACGAGGTCCTTATTTTATGGTACCGAAAAAAAAATCCCAATTATTTGAGGGCCCAGGTCTGAGTTAGTAAAATGAAAGGAAGAGAACAATTCCTACACTTTTGAATGATGTGTATCTCGTGCTTGATGACACAGGAAGCTGCGTATCTTCGCTACTGTTTGTGTTAAATGTTTACACTGATTCTTTCGTTTATTTGGATTAATTCTTATAGAAGAAGAAGAAGAAGAAGAAGAAGAAGAAGAAGAAGGAAGAAGAAAGAAGAAGAAGAAGAAGAAGAAGAAGAAGAAGAAGAAGAAGAAGAAGAAGAAGAAGAAGAAGAAGAAGAAGAAGAAGAAGGAAGAAGAAGAAGAAGAAGAAGAAGAAGAAGAAGAAGAAGAAGAAGAAGAAGAAGAAGAAGAAGAAGAAGAAGAAGAAGAAGAAGAAGAAGAAGAAGAAGAAGAAGAAGAAGAAGAAGAAGAAGAAGAAGAAGAAGAGGAGGTGGTGCGGTCGTGTGAGAGCTTTCGAAGAAGAATATATATTTCGAAGAAAAATAATTATTTCGCATTATTTTTTTTCCGTCTTACATCCGGACGGAACCAAAGAAATATAGAGACTGAGAAATAAGAACCGGAGATATGCATGTATGTAGGTAGCAAAATAGAGAGAAACCTTCCGGTCTGGTTCGACACACTTCTGTGCGTGCATTATTTACTGACTAGGTGTGTGTGTGTGTGAAGACGACTCGCGCGAACTTCGCGACCCACTCTCGCTGGCTGTGGCACAGTAGCCAGGCAAGTGGAGCGTGTAGGTGGCATGATAATATTATAGCTAACAGATAGACGGCAAGTTTTGTTTTGTCTTTGATGCAACAAATGAAAATTTTTTTAAGTCGGCATTTGAAACGGAATAAAATCTATTTTTTTTCGAGGAACGAAATAAAAGTGTTTTATTTTCTTTTTTATTGGTTCTGTTCTTTAACGTTACGAATTTTATTTTTACTATTATTTTTTTTTTTAAATATTACCACTTAAGAGCAAAATCGTGCTGTCGGAAATCCGACAATAGACGGAAGATTTACAGGCCTGTCTTGTATTTCCGTATTTGTTATCAAAATCTGTACTAAAAAAAGAGAAAATTGTACCGGTTGGCAAGTCTGAACATATCAGGAAAATTTGAAAATCCTAACATTACAACAGGAATGTTGCAACATCACTTACTTGTCAATGGCTTTCTACACGGAACCTTTTGCTTTGTCTGTGATGCATTCCTTTTAGCTTTAGAGACAACTATCGTGCTATTATTTCCAACAAGAACATTACCAGCATGGCCTATGGATATGTTGGCACCACCACCTGTAAATGAAAAGAGATTTTTAAAATTAACTCAATATATATCAATATGCAGAGTTTTAACAAGTTTCCAATGTAAAACCCTACAAACTGTGGAGTGATCCTCGACAATATTGGAGGTTTCCACAAGACGAAGAAGATATGCAAATTTTCTGTTTAATTTAAATAAACTGTCGAACTTTACGCCTCATATAAATATTAAACCTCTTCATAAAAAAAATAAAACAAAAATGAACATTTTTATGGCGCATTTTCACAGATTTACCATGCCCGGTGTGCTTCACAAGATATCATTTATTCGACTAGCAGGCCATATATGAAATCACATTTCCATTTCATACCGTACCAGTCACCTGCTACGAGATATTCTTTTGAGCGCTTACAATATTCATCGCCGCCTATTGTTGAGTGGGGCAATGTTAATGTGTATCAAGTGACTTACACAAGGACAAAAAGTCAGGTCCAGAACTTTCCATGAACATTGCCGCTTTACTGACCAAACTTAACATCCTTTGACTTGTGACAAGACGACATTATATAACTGAGCCAATAATATTTGGCAGAACATAAATCATGTAAACACTTTTGAGTCAAGAACGGACTAAGGAATCCTTTGTGTGCGATTATTATAGCGCTTTGAGGCTTCGAGGAAAGGCGCTATATAAATATGCTTATTATTATTATTATTTGGGCCAAAATTTGGATATTCAACAAGCCAATCAAAGCACACCTTTAATTTGAGTCCGAGACTCCGGATGAAGTCCTTGCTTTGTTTGAGAATCTGTATCCATAACCAAACGTTGACAAAATGTAGAGATGCACCAAGTTATCAAAATAAGAGAATCTGAGCGGTGAAAAAGTTAAAAAATTAATCAAAATTGTAAGCAACCTGTATAAAGAATGTACAGAAATAGAAAGCATCCTCACCGTATAGAGAACTGGAAACATCTGTCTCTGATTTAAAGGTAAGTACATAGGTAGCTTTTATTGCAAAGGAAACATGACTTTGACAATGTAAAAACAGTATTTCTTTTTACTTACCTCTATAAGATTTACTAGAGAAGAGGTTTAAAACAGATGTAATGCTAAACAAAACTCCCCATACATCAAACAGAATAGGGCCGAGAATAATATCTTGAGTTTGCATGCTCTCTTACTTACTTCAAAATTCTTATTGAGTTGAAGTGTGCATTATTTTCTTTTTAACTCAGAAAGTCATGACGAATATTGTCTGATACACATTATTTTTGATGATGTTGTTGATGGTTCAGGGTGTCCAGCAAAATATCAGAGTCAAATTTAGGACCTAAGAAATTTTAATATTTTCTTCTGAAATCAATGGTTTATGAATGCTCATATCACATTTACCTCAGCATCAACTTTCTATAATAACCATTTTTTCATGTTCTTATGTGCTTGTGTGCTTTGAGTTATTGTATGTGTGTATATATATATATGTGTGTGTGTGTGTGTGTGTGTGTGTGTGTGTGTGTGTGTGTGTGAGTACATGTGTGATTATGAGACAGATAGTGATGGGAGGGAGTAAACATAATATGTATTATGAAATACTTTTCCTTTCTAAAATGTCTCTTCGAATGATATGCCAGATGCAAACTGTAGTAGTTATGGTAGTGAAAGAAGTATTGATAGTCTTAGTGGTGTTAATAAAGCGGTAGCAGTAGTGGTGGTGGTAGTAGTAGTAGTAGTAGTAGTAGTAGTAGTAGTAGTAGTAGTGGTAGTGGTAGTGGTAGTGGTAGTGGTAGTAGTAGTAGTAGTAGTAGTAGTAGTAGTAGTAGTAGTAGTAGTAGTAGTGGTAGTGGTAGTGGTAGTGGTAGTAGTAGTAGTAGTAGAAGTAGTAGTAGCAGCAGCAGCAGCAGCAGCAGCAGCAGCAGTAGTAGTAGTAGTAGTAGTAGTAGTAGTAGTAGTAGTAGTAGTAGTAGTAGTAGTAGTAAATAGTAGTAGATAAAGAGAACTTAAAAAACTATCGCCCTGTCTCTAATCTTCCTTTTCTCTCTAAGATCTTAGAAAAGCTTGTTTTGAAACAATTACTGTCTCATCTTAAAAATAATTGTCTTGAAGAAAAATTTCAGTCTGCTTATAGGCAACATCATTCGACGGAAACCACACTTGTTAGGGTTGTTAATGATCTCCTCTCTGTTATAGACAATGGTTCATGTTCTTTGCTGAATTTGCTTGACCTATCGTCTGCTTTTGATACTATTGATCACAATCTTCTTCTCAAACGTCTTGAAATTACTTATGGCGTGTCTGGTGCAGCGCTTGATTGGTTAAGGTCATATTTGTTTAATCGTAAACAGATTATTACGGTGGATGAATATAGATCGGAGGAAATCTTTCTTGATTGTGGGGTTCCCCAGGGTTCAGTACTTGGACCCGTTCTTTTTGTTTTGTACGTTGGCCCTCTGTCTAAAATCATCAGAAGTTTTGGTCTGTCTTACCATCAATACGCTGATGATACGCAATTGTACTGCGTTTCCAATACGAGAAATTTACAAGAAGTATCAGCCAATAGTAAAAATTGTATCCAAAGTGTTAAGAAATGGATGAATGAGAACAGACTGAAACTGAATGATGATAAGACGGAGGTGCTGTATGTGGGGAACAGGAAGTGGAAAAGTGAAACAGATTTGAAGTTGGGGGATGCCTCTATTCAAATTGTTGACAAAGTGAAAAACCTTGGCACATTCTTAGACTCTGGACTGTCGATGGAGCATCAGGTTAATAATTTGGTTAGATCTCTCTTTTTCCAACTAAAAAAGATTGCTTCCATTAGACGGTTCATATCTGAGGATGTGACCAAGCACCTGGTTGTGTCCCTCGTACTATCAAAATTGGATTATTGTAATGCTCTGTTGTTTGGCGTTTCGCAATACAATCTGAAACGTCTTCAGATTGTCCAAAACAGCGCTGCCAGACTAGTATTCATGAAGCGTAGGTGCGACTCTGCCGGACCTCTACTTCATGACCTGCATTGGCTGCCTGTTGGGAAAAGAATTAAATTCAAAGCTTGTGTTTTAGTGTATCGTTGTCTTGAAGGTACTGCCCCTTCCTACCTTTCAGAACTAATTGAAAGATATTCAAAGCCAGTGATTCCACAAAACTAGTTGTCCCTCGAATTCGGAAAAATGCTGGAATGAGATCCTTTTCTCATTTCGGACCCTCTATTTGGAACGCCTTACCGCAGAGCATTCGTGAAAAAGAATCTTTGTCTATTTTTAAACGTTCGCTTAAAACATATTTGTTTCGATTTTAGTAGATGGTATGAGAAGCAAGATAGGTTTGGTTTGTGTTGTGTGTTGTGTTGCGTGTGTGTGTGTATGTGTGTGCTTGTGTGTGTGAATGAGTATGCTTCAGCCAAAGTAATTTGTAATTTAAGCGCTTAGAGTCTGGTGTCTCGGAGTTATAGCGCTATATAAGTTTTCAGCATTATTAGTAGTAGTAGTAGTAGTAGTAGTAGTAGTAGTAGTAGTAGTAGTAGTAGTAGTAGTAGTAGTAGTAGTAGTAGTAGTAGTAGTAGTTGCAGTAGTAGTAGTAGTAGTAGTAGTAGCAGTAGTGGTAGTAGTAATAGTAGTAGTGGTAGTAGTAGTAGTAATAGTAGTAATAGTAGTAGTGGTAGTAGTAGTAGAAGTAGTAGTAGTAGTAGTAGTTAGTCGTAGTAGTAGTAGTAGTAGTAGTAGAGTATCGTAGTAGTAGTAGTAGTAGTAGTAGTAGTAGTAGTAGTAGTAGTAGTAGTAGTAGTAGTAGTAGTAGTAGTAATAGGTGGTTTGTCTTGATCAGGAGTTACCCAACATCAATGGGGAAGCAAAATGACCACCAAGGAACAATACAATGGTCAGACTGAGGATTTTCAAAATGGCAGTTGCTAGATGAAACTTTTTAAACTTTCAAATGATTGAATCTTCAACTATTTTATGACTTTTTTTACGATCATGGATGCAAATTGACGACCACCTTCACAACCAAGAAGTCAAATTTATGACATTTTTACCACTTTATTACCTTGTTGGACCCCAATGGTTGAAATGGGATATTAGCATAGAAAAAGGATGATTAGTCTCCTGATATGTTTAACATCCTGTGACATCTACGATCTTGATGAAATTTGGCACAGACATAGATAAATGCATCACTGAGATTAGATTTCTTTAACTTTATTGCACCCGACATAACATGTCTATGTACAACATCATCAGACGTCCCATCATTTTTTTTTCAATTTCCCCCACGTGTAATTTTGACGGAAAAAAGGTATAATTTTGAAGGAAAAGGTGTAATTGTGCACACTATTCATAAACACAAATCCCCGCAATCATCTGCAATTGCTATTGAAAGATTCCTCACTACAAATTTGGTAATGGTTACAATTATTACAACTGCCCAAATAACGCTTCTGGTTTAGGCTTCAGAAAACAAGATAAAAGTTGGAAAGTGAATGGTGGATGATGAAAATGAGAGATTCTGAATGAAGAAAAAATTGCTTAAGCCTAAATCACCCAAACTTGGATAAACAAATAAGGTATCAAATTAAATTTTATATCAAGTCTCATCCATCTGAAGGCGTTTTGGAGTCTGAGTTTGATTGGAAATTGATAGCGTCAATTGCCAAGGACTTGACAAATGACAAATCGCCAATTGCCAAAGGATCTCGTGTCAGTTTGTCAACTCCCATGGAGTAGCGTTATTGTCAGGAAGTGATGGCATTGCCACGGATAGATGTTATTAACATTAATACTCTCCTTTTCTCTTCTCTCTCTCTCTCTCTCTCTCATTTTCTATTCGTACTTTCTTTGTCATTGTCTCTTTTCCAGGGTTGCCAATTAGATAGACAAAAATCTACTGAACTTTTACTCTAACACAAAACAGAGCCCTTTCTGAGTGCTGAACTCCAGTAAAAAGACATTATGTCCTTCCTTTTTTTCTGTTTAGCAGGCAATTGGAAAATATACTGAGGATTTATAACAGACTGAACTCCGTAAATATACAGAAAATTAACAACCTTGCTTTTCTCTCTCTTTCTCTCACTCACTCAATGTTGTTATTAATATTAATAATAGTCTCGTCATCTCTTTTCTGTCTATCTCCCATTTTTGCCTTTCCTTCTTACTCTTAATTATTTCCTCTTTTTGCCTCAGACTGTGCCAGTTGGTAAATCGTCCAACTCTTAACTGCTTGTTTTTCCGCTGAATCTAAGTTTGGATCCGAAAACAGCAATTTTTAATTTGATATGATTTTTAGCTTGTGTTGAAATTTAAATCCGTAAAAAGAATTTTAAAATTGAATACAAACGCCGACGAGAGTAGACTCAAACTCAAACCTTCCCACAACGATTGTGATTGAAAACTTATTGGTTAGAATCAGCGTGGGTGCGCAACTGGATGCGCGGGTTGACGGAGGTAGGAAACAATAACAAACCCACATGGTTGCCATTACCTCCACCATCATTCTCGCTCACGGTTTGTGGAAAGCACTTCAT
>NC_088366.1:59948524-60028524 GCF_034508935.2 Berghia stephanieae | reverse complement strand
TAATTTGTTTTTTTTACTTATCAACCGTGCCTGGATAATTTATTCAACAACTGACGCAACTATCCCATTGCCGTCTTCCAGTGTTTCAGCGATGACTCTAAACCACTATAATTACGTCATGCACAGGAAACATGGTAATAGTCTGTGTACTCTACGAATGCGGACCGGACTTTGCTGATTGGGTCGATCGTCATAACATAGGGCCTAGTAGTGTGAGGAAACCATAAGAGGCTGCTGCCATGCTCTAAGCCGATCGTTCGCAGGTTGGGTAATGATTACGCGGAAGAATACACACTGTTGGGTTGTTGTTCACCTAATTTTTTCTCACGGCTTTTTCCCGGCCCCAGACAATTTTCACCGATTTTCCCGGCTTTTCCCGGTCGGGAAATTTCAAAATAAAGTTCCCGGCTTTTCCCGGTTTTCCCGGCCCACTTCGAGGCCTGTTATTTATAAAATGCAGAAACTTTGCAAATAAACCGATAGACTAGATATTAATTCGATTCGAAAAGTGGAACACAAAAGGAGAATTTGCGAATACCCGGTCCAGACATAAGCGTCATGGTCTTATTTATAAAGTGCAGAATCTTTGCAAATAAACGGATAAAATAGAGATTAATTCGATTCGAAAAGTGGAACACAAAAGCAGAATTTGCGAATGCCCGGTCCAGACATAAGTGTTATGGTCTTATTTATAAAATCTAGAAACTTTGAAAATAAACGGACAAGATAGAGATTCATTCGATTCGAACAGTGGAACACAAAAGCAGAATTTGCGAATGCCCGGTCCAGACATAAGCGTTATGGTCTTATTTATAAAGTGCAGAAACTTTGCAAATAAACGGATAAGATAGAGATTCAGTCGATTCGAAAAGTGGAACACAAAAGCAGAATTTGCGAATGCCCGGTCCAGACATAAGTGCTATGGTCTTATTTATAAAGTGCAGAAACTTTGCAAATAAACGGATAAGATAGAGATTCATTCGATTCGAAAAGTGGAACACAAAAGCAGAATCTGCGAATGCCCGGTCCAGACATAAGCGTTATGGTCTTATTTATAAAGTGCAGAAACTTTGCAAATAAACGGATAGACTAGATGTTATTTCGATTCGAAAAGTGGAACACAAAAGGAAAATTTGCGAATACCCAGTCCAGACATAAGCGTCATAGTCCTATTTATAAAGTACAGAATCTTTGCAAATAGACGGATAAAATAGAGATTAATTCGATTCGAAAAGTGGAACACAAAAGCAGAATTTGCGAATGCCCGGTCCAGACATAAGCGTTATGGTCTTATTTATAAAGTGCAGAATCTTTGCAAATAGACGGATAAAATAGAGATTAATTCGATTCGAAAAGTGGAACACAAAAGCAGAATTTGCGAATGCCCGGTCCAGACATAAGCGCTATGGTCTTATTTATAAAGTGCAGAAACTTTGCAAATAAACGGAAAAAACAGATTAATTCTAATCGAACAGTGGAACACAAGGCAGAATTTGCGAACAACCGGTCCAGACATAAGCGTTATGGTCTTATTTATAAAATCTAGAAACTTTGCAAATAAACGGATAAAATAGAGATTAATTCTAATCGAACAGTGGAACACAAAGGCAGAATTTGCGAACAACCGGTCCAGACATAAGCGTTATGGTCTTATTTATAAAGTGCAGAAAATTTGCTAATAAACGGATAAAATAGAGATTAATTCTAATCGAACAGTGGAACACAAAGGCAGAATTTGTGAATACCCGGTCCAGGCATAAGCGTCATGGTCTTGTTTAAATGAAACAATGCCATTAAAAAAAATATATGGTCAATGAGTAATTATAATAATATGCGGAGTTCAAATAGATAACTTGATCTGTGAATTTTTTTTATAATTAGCTGTTTTTATTCTCCATCATTTAGGTTCTGTGATTAAGTTTATAATTGAAATACAAACTTTATCTCACTTATCAATGTTTTGCAATAAAGGAGAGTGTGAGTGAACCTGAGCAAAGGAAATTATTTGAGAGAGTGATATTTATCATGCTTTTCAGTTTGTAGTTGAATTCTAGAATGGATTCTTTATAGTTCTCATTGATTGTATGTCAGTATGTCAGTCTTTAGGACACCGATTACCCTAATGCGGCCACAATTTACAATGTGACGGCCACAAGCCCGTTAAACGCAGAGTTGGGTATTGTTGTTTGCAAGTAATGCTATGTTTTAATAGGATATCTGTCTCCTATTAAAATACATTCCTGTGTTGGATTTTGGATTAAATTCATGTCTTCTTCGGATTTTGGGATATTTAATTTTCATGGATTGTGATTGTGATTTTCAAGACTATTAATGTAAGTAAATGCCCAAATAGATATTTTTATTCATTTATTCTTTATTTATTTTTTTTTGTTTTGTTTTGTTTTGAAGCATTTATTATAAGAAATATTGTACATATGCACTTATACACCAAAGACTTTCAACTGCTTATTATTATTATTATTATTATTATATTATTATTATTATTATTATTATTATTATTATGCTTATTATTGTTATTATTATTATTTTATATTATTTATTATTATTATTATTATTATTATTATTATTATTATTATTATTATTATTATTATATATATAATAATAATAATAATAATAATAATAATAATAATAATATAATAATAATAATAATAAGTGCATTGAGTGAAATCCCAATCATGGTTGCCCAAATAAAACTGGCGCTAGAATCCCGACTACCTGTCTAAACGAATGTTGTTTGTACGATACATACTAACTACACGTTCAATATCGGGGGCAGAAAATATACGTTTGGTTTTATGAAATTAAAACAGTAGTCCCACATTGTTCTTTGATGTTATTTGTGGTTGTATTTGCTTTGAAACTTACACATTATATTGTGTTACATTGTTTACAAAATATTTCTGGTACTCGTATGCATGTGTAGTCAACGGACCACCGGTCAATCGTGTTCTTTATTATTTTATTATTAATTTTGGCTTGACATCTTACATATGTGAATTTGACAGGTTGTTATGGATGGTAATTATAACATTAAGTGATTTTAAAACATTTTTACGGCGTTTTAAATGTCTTTCTTGCATTCATTGCCGAGCACCTCCACTTTTCTGTTACTATTTTAACGATCAGCTGATTTTCTCTTGCCTCCCCTTTAATTTCGCGGACTTTTTTCAGAATGAGGCGTGGGAGTGGCTAATTAATGATGGGAATGGGAATCAAGTGACGAGATTCGAGATTCCTATGCGCGCAAATCGAGGTACGACCACCTGCTGGCGCGAGGGGAGGCTTTCCGAAAGCTCCTCGTGCTAGGGTTAGGTTAAGGGGAATATTTGATTTGTTTCCCTTAGCACAAGGAGCTTTCGGAAGGCGAGGAGAGGCATACAATCCCAATCACGTAATTGAGTTTGGATTTGGAAAATCAATCTTATACATATATTTACCAACGTTTGTATAGACATAAGATCATTAGGTTTTTTTCCCCTGCTAAATTCAGATCTTTGTTGTGGATGATTGGGTTCCTCTTAGTGCCGTGTTTGTCCCTTCCACCAGCTTGTCATTTGGTACCTAGCTCGGTGAACAGACAGTTCTAGGAACTAGGAACTAGCGAGAAAGTCATTTCATTTGACGTTCGGGTCAGGATTGCCAGATAATATTTTATAAATAATCCAAGCCATTATGAAAAAAAAATCCAGATTAAAAAAAAATAAATCTGAATTTCCGGAAAAAAAATGTCTTTAAAAACTTCAGCTTATATAACCCGCAATATCCACTGAACGTACTCAAAAGGGTCCCTGCCCAGTAGCACGTCATGTGAAAGGACGCCTGTTATGGATTTTTTCGGACAAAGATGGAGAGAAAAATAAAGTGAGTAAATGTGACTCGTATGCAAGGGAACAACACTAGGCACCTCTAGTTTTCGGACAAAGACAAGCTGTTAACGATCAAGTACTCATTTCACACCTGAGTTCTGTGAGAGAATATGATTAAAGGGCCTTTTCCAAGGACTCAACTATGAGCCAAGCGAGGCTCGGACCCAGGACCTTTCTATCCGAAAGCGCGTGCCATACCACAAGACCACATAGCCCACTTTCTCTAGCTTACGCTGATAGGTAGAGAAAAAGATAAACGTCTCACACGAGTAATTATAATAAATATTGTTATCCAAAATGTGTTTTTGTTATTGCATGAAATAACATATCATTTTGAATTCAGAAAAGAATAATCCAAAAATCCATACTTAAAATGACAATCCAAAGACGTCAAAAATAATCCAAAAATAGGCGGTTTGGATTAAAATAATCCAACCCGACAATCCAAGTTTGAGTCACGGGTGCCAGATAATATTTTATAAACAATCCAAATCATTACGAGACGAAAGATCTAGATTTCAACAAAAAAAAAAAAAATAATAATCCAAATTCGCCACCACTGTCTACGTCAGCAACGAAAAGCAAACTGACTCAGTGATTCAATGATTCACTCAAGATGATTATTCGTTGAATGGGTCTGTTTTATCGGTTAAGCACCCGTCCTGTTTTATCCGCGGATAACCGATTATGAGTGGATAATCGTTACAGTTCTACTGTTTGGCGATATTACATTTTTTTCGGACAAAGGCAATGTTAACGGCCAAGTAAGTACTCATTTTACACCTGAGTACGATGAGAGAATGTAAGTAAAGAGCCTTTTCCACGGACTCAATTATGCTCAAAGCGAATGTCATACCACAAGACCACATCGCGCACTTTCTCTAGCTTAACCTAATATCAAGAGAAATGTCATGACAAGAGTAATGGTGATAAATATTGGTATCCAAAATGTGTTATTGTTATTGCATGATACAATATGCAATTTTTAAATTTTCTTACAGTACAGGCAAAATAATCCAAGTAAAATTCAAAAATCAAAACTTAAAATGACAATCCATAGAAATAGGCAGTTTGGCTTTAAATAATCCAACCTGGCAATCCCAGTTTGAGGCAACAAAATTAGTGATGCCAGATGTGATTTTTAACTCCCAAAACATGCTAAACAAGTCACAGTCACAGAAAAAATGCCAAATAGTCTGAAAAAAACACCAAACTTTTCCAAGCATCATTTGTAACTTGTTTTGTTGAGAAATTCACAAAAGTGGTAATAAATCAGACTTTTTTCATCCCCGAGTTTGTCTTGATTTTAATGGTGAAAATCTATATAACTTGTGAAAATAGTGTTCATTTTGTGTATAAGGTCCCAGGTTTGAGGCGAGGTCCCAGATTAGAGAGTTTTTTGTAAAAATAAGGGTCATTTAAATCGATCGATATTTGAAGGACTAGTTTTCTCGTCAACTCTATAAATATTACGTGGGTTGTTTTCTTTTTTTTTTTTTTTTTCAGAGTACCACAGTCGACTAGTTAAATACTAGAGTTTAAAATTGCAAAATACTCTGAGATCCAACTCGAGCTTTTATATAGAGCAATATCTATTAAACGTGCTCAAAGCGCTTTACAAAGGGTCCCTGACCAACAGCAACACGCAACATATAGAACGAGACATTGCGCTTTTTATGAGATACATATTTTTCCCCTCCAGAGACAACGCTGTTAACGGCCAGAAACTCATTTTACACCTGGGTACGGTGAGAGAATGTGAGTAAAGAGCCTTTTCCAAGGACTCAACTATTCTATGCACCGAGCGAGGCTTGAACCCAGGACCTTCCGATCCGAAAGCGAGTGTCATACCACGAGACCACATAGCCGCAGAGACCCAGCTAATCAATCATAATTTCTGGGTGGATTGATTGAGTTGCTTCCGGATAATAGAAGAAAGAAAATGACTAATCATGTGCGGCTATGTGGTCCAGTGGTGTGACACTCGCTTTCGGATCGGAAGGTCCTGGGTTCGAGCCTCACGCTCGGCGCATAGCTGAGTCATTGGAAAAGGCTCTTTACTCACATTCTCTCACCGTACTCAGGTCTAAAATGAGTACCTGGCCGTTAACAGCGTTGTCTTTGTCTGAAAAATTGTATTATCGCCTAACAGGCGTTATGTCCCATCCTACATGTTAAATGTTGCTGTTGACCAGGGACCCCTTGTAAAGCGCTTTGAGCACATTTAGTGGATATTGCGCTCTATAAAAGCTCAAATTTTTAAAAAATGGTATGTTAATTAATCCAAAAACAAACAAACCAGTAAGACACATAAAAGATTTAATGTCAAATTATGAAATATTCACATATTTTACAATGAGATGTAAAATGTTGGGTGATCAAAAGTTAAACAAACTCTCTCTCTCTCTCTCTCTCTCTCTCTCTCTCTCTCTCTCTCTCTCTCTCTCTCTCTCTCTCTCTCTCTCTCTCTCTCCATCCATCATATAATACATAAAGAATACATTTTATGAACACAAAAGTGACAACGCTTATTCTATGTTCATGTATTTTATAACTTCAACATAAGTTTGATGGCTTACTTCTACTTGTAGGAGTCGACCAAATTATTATTATTATGATTATGATTATTATTATTATTAATATTATTATTATTATTATTATTATTGTCTTGATCTTGGAGTCCCACAGCACACATGTTTTTGATAGCTGAGATAAATACAATGTTGAAGTTAATACCTAGATACACCAGTCAATCGGTTATAAAATAGATAGTTCGAAGTTGACGCCACTCAGGTCTTTTGTTATTGTTTTTTTTTTGCCATCCGCGTTTATGAGTAATTCTCACTAAACTGTATTAACCAGACTATAAACGTTCATGGTTACACACAGTTTTCTTCCAAGAATTGAATAGCACTGCATTTGACTGGCGTATTTTGTGAGTTTTACGAAACAGTTCTCAATGCTGATGAAATGAGCACATAATATTTCTGCAATCAATAGCAGTAGTAAATCCATATAATCAAATGAAATCCATTGCACACAAGATTTGTAAAATTCTTTGTTCTGTTTCTATGTCTATAGTACGATTGATCCCATACAGTAAATATCGAATAAAAAGAAGATCCTCCCATTACACGGACAAGGTAACTTCTCTGTTCAATCTTTTTTCTTTATCTTCTACTCCTCTTCAAGAAAGTCCTACCATCGTTGGCTGTTTTTTCCATGGTGCCTAGCCTTTTCAAGGAATATCTGATAGAAGAGTCGTCTGAATCTGAACGAGTTTTGATGCTCTCGTTTACGTCAGGTGCGTAGTATAAAACATGCATGGCCTCTTCAAGAGTCCTTGCAATGGCGGTCGTTTTTCTGATGTTTTTGTTGCTCGTTTTCAACTTGTTGTTTCTAACCGTTTTTCGACGGGTGTTTCCAAGTTTCACCCCTCCAAGAAGAGCCTTGCTTTCTTTGGCTGTCACTGCAATCGTGCTGTGTTTTGTAAGTTTTACTTTCTTTTGGGGTGAAGATGCACCTCTTTTGAAGTCTATGATCTGTTTTTGTTGACCACGGGTTTGGGCATCCGCACTCGGTCTGTTTTTGCCAAGAAAAAGTTCGGCTTCTTTTGCTGTTGATACCATGGAGCCATCTCTCGGCGTTGCTGGTTTATCTTTCACCAATCCTTGAAACCTGAGGAGTGTATCTTTCCTTGCAGCTTTAAGATAATTGATGCCTTCATCTGCTGTGAGCTCCATTGTGCCAGCTCTGGCGAGGGTTGATCTGATCGGTGCCATGATTTTGACAAATAAAAGGCGAGTTCAGTTTTAAACGTAATACAGTCGGAGGGACTAAAGCTGAATTATTTTTTTTTTTAATGATTTAAATTATTTCGTCTATTTTGGATCTTGAGATGTTAAGACTTCCAAGCAAGTTTGAGAGGTGAATGGAGCAGACAGTCTTTTATAGTGCCTTTATTGAGCGAATGTAGACTCCGCGAAGTTACCGTCTCCTTATTTTCCGCGAAGAAACATCCGCGAAGCAGATCACTTTGCGGGGTTTACCGGACCGGCAGGAAACAACAAGGAACGTAGTGAAGACGCACTTACTCACCTACTTTCTTTTTTGAGTGAGACAGGCAAATTATTATTGTTGGAATGAATGCTTACATATTGTTTTGGGGAAAAATATAATCATAATCAACCGACTTTGATCAACAGATAAGTTAGGTTAGCAACCGCCCACTAATTTAATAAAATATATTTTGGCTGGCCGCTCTTGCCTCTACTAGATAGTAGACTTAGTCTTCTCTAGTTCTAATGATTCTATGCCGATGCCCATTTCCTATCCTCTCTTGGCACTAGGTTCTAGGTCTAGATCCTAATACTAATATTGGATTTGTTGATGGGCCTGGGTGACGTACGGGTCTGATAACCCAAATTGTCATGGGCCCAATTAATTTGGTTTGGTTTGATCTGAGAGATAGTCTATTACTTATCGTTATCTACTTATATTAAAACTAAAACGTATCAGTATCACTCAATAATTATAATAATGCGTTCATAAGCGAAAACAGTTCATAACAATTTCGGTTGTCAGACCTGCCTGAGGTCAAAATTAAAATTGTTCTTCGACTCAAAAAGACTTTCTCAGTCATGCAAATTGCTTTCTTTTTCTTTGGAAAATGGAGACTTTTTTTAATAATGTTCTAACGGAGGGGGGAGACTTAAAAAAAAAGTTTCCCCCCTCCCAAACCTCTGCCCCTGCTAGAACAAAGAATACTGGGGATGTAGGAGCTTTCGGAAGGCCTCCCTTGGAAAACATGAAACTTTTTACACGTCCATTATCTCATGTAATATTAGTCAAGGCCAAGGCGTCAATTTCTGGACTCTCTTACTCTTTTTGATTTATTTTAAATTTAAACTTTAGCTCTGACACTGTTGTTATCATTGTCAAAATACAAAATTCGGTACATTTTTAGCACATCACCAACAAGCATATAGAGCTCTAACTCTAAGAGTGTCTTGTAACATTTCTTAGAATGTAGAGAATAAGAATGATGCCGGGAACTACTGGGCCCCAACTAGCCCTCCCATTTTGGTCTTTTTTTATTTTTTAATTTTATTTTTTTTACCTAAACAAGATTTATTTTTCTTCACAAATCATCAAAATATGAAACTTTAAAAACCCATAACTTTTAAATTTATTTTCCGATTTTGGTAAATTAAAGTGTTATTTTCCATGGTTTGGGAAGTCACATGTGGCTTTGTAATTTTTAGATTACGAAATTTTAGTTTGTGACACCCAAGGACACCTTATAGCCTGAGAACATAGAGCTATCTTAAGCACTTGCCTGTCACTAAAAACGATCAGACCTGCATACAGATTATGATCTGTAGGGCTGATCGTTTTGAGTGACAGGCAAGTGCTTAAGATAGCTATGTTCTCAGGCTATAAGAAGATGTCAATAGAGATAGTAAAAAACTTTACATGAAATTGTCAGGTATCACAATGCAATTCCTTCATCTGTGTGACATAATATCATAAAAATACTCACAAACTGTAGGGCGGATTGCATTCGGTTACAGGCACGTATTTAAGATAGCTATGCCTCAGGTTGACCAAAAATTTATGTCACAATTCAAGATGGCAATTGCAAAACTAAAATGAAAAGTGAGTTGCTGTTAGTGGTGCTCAAGGAAATGACTCCATTGGTTGAGCTATTGAGTACAACGCAGGAATGAGCTTTCCTAGATCATTCTCTTGTTTTATGACATAATCTTTTGGTCATTACCAAGCTAGGAGTTCGTGAAGGCAAGGGCACAGCGTGAAAGAATACCACACAATGCCAACTTGACTAGTGAAAGGGCATACTCTAATCTAAAAATATGACATCGAGTATATGCCAATCATTTAATCAGTGTATGTATAAAAGGAATTCCATAACCTTACCTAGTCTCTTTAATTTCAGTTCAACCATATTTTCAGTATTTATTTAACCTCTCTAGGGGTTACACTGAATAAGTTTGCTATGTGGTCTAGTGGTATGACACTCGCTTTCGGATCGGAAGGTCCTGGGTTCGAGCCTCGCGCTCGGCGCATAGTTGAGTCCTTGGAAAAAGCTCTTTACTCACATTCTCTCACTGTACTCAGGTGTAAAATGAATACCTGGCCGTTAACAGCGTTGTCTTCGTCTGAAAAATTGTAATATCGGGTGTCATGTCCTGTCCTACATGTTAAATGTTGCTGTTGACCAGGGACCCCTTGTAAAGCACTTTGAGCACATTTAGTAGATATTGCGCTATATGAAAGCTCATTTATTTATTTATTTATTTATTTATTTATTATTTTTTTTACATAAATAGTGCCTTTGATATTATTTTTTTATCCAGGTATTAAAATGCTTATCAAAGTTCGACCAGATGGGGAGGGGAAGATGATAAAGCAGTTGCTGTCCCTACAAAGTGATGGAAAATTTTGTGATCTAACCTTTGAAACTGGTGGTGAGCCAGTCCTTGCACACAAGTATGACCAATTTCATCCACTAGATTTGTTTTAACTCTTTTATTTGCTAATAATTTGGCTGTGTTTTGTGTAATTAATTTCTGAGCCCTGTGATAGGTGGCTCCCAAAAATTTGAAATTTCATGGTAGTTAATCATCGTACATAGGATAAATCGTAATATATCAAATTAAAGATAATAAAAAGATCTATAATTTGATGCCTTGTATGCCAATATATATGGATGTGTGAGAGATCAGTACACAGTGAAAGAAATGTTTATGTAGCAAGTGGTACAGGACGATGTTTCCATCCAACCAGATTTATACTGGTTGGGGTTCCTGACCTCCCATAGTGGGCAGGGAGGTACATACTGTGTCTTCTATCCCCTATATCTGTTTTCCAACTTGCTTTCTGTCTTTGTCTTGGAAAGAGATTACTTGGTTTTGTCCTGGCCCTGGCCTGAGTCCTAGCTGGGAGGGAAACAGTCAAATGCATAGTTATTGTTTTGGGAGATGATATTTTTTTCCTTGTAAATCATCTCTCTGTTATGTATTATTATGTTTGTTATTTTTAATGTATAATGTAAGCATTTGAGTGTATTCCTCTTTGTTGGATTTTGTGCTTGTGTCCGGATGAGACTTATAGGTGATCTCAAACTAAGTACATTGATGGTTTGCTCTTGGAATCTGCATCTGATCCCTATTGGTTCCCAGTTCCCCTTTGTCTTCCTTTCTCTTGGATGCTTTAATTGTAATTCTAGAACTTTTTTTTACTATCCCATTTTCTTCCTTTTTACTGGCGCTGATATAACCTAAATGTGTTGCAAGCGCCGTAAAACCCTTTAAAAAAACCCAAAAAAACCCCAAAAAAACCAGATTTATGGAATTCACGGTGGGCAGTGGGACTGTCTGAATCTATAATTGGAGTTAAGAGTATAGAATTTTTTTGTAATGATATTGATAGGTCTATTTTCATCCTTTTATTTTAATCTGTGGCTGAAAACGAAATGTTAGAACTCATCCTTCAGGGTCGCAAATGTGAATTTTTCAGCTGAAAACAACCAGTGGATTTGAATTTGATCTGCTCACAGTTTCAGAGATTTTGTCAATTTGTTTTGAATCAATTTCCTCTGCACGGATCAAGCACTATTAATGAAACAATACCTTTTCCTGTTTATTGGAGAAATCAAGTAATAAAAATCTTCAACCATTTCCTCACAAACAAATATCTAAGGTCGTCTTTCAATCACATATTACAAAATTGTGAACACACAATTTATATTTTTTTCTTTCAGAGAATATTTTTTAGACATTTTTATCTGTCACAAGTTTTTATTTGATGTAGGCGTGAATTCATACATTCATGTGATATAGCTTGAATAAAACTGTCACAAAATTGTAATTTATTTTATGTGTGCCAGATAGGCAAAAAATAATTTTTGAAAGGCCAACAATTGCCCACTTTTCAACAATAATTGATAGAAAATTAACAGAATGTATTGAGGGACATCACCAAAGAGAAAGTCATATTGCTGTTTCCAATGCTCAACTAAAATATGAACATTTACGTATAAATAGAGTATTTCAATGGGTTAACTATGCTCAATGTTTCACTTAGAGATGACATTCCTCCCAATGTGTTGCAATCGCCATAAAACTCTTTAGAACAAACAAACATAAACAGCACTACAATTTGTGTGTTGACATTGAACGGGATTACTTTGAAGTTGACACGAATAAATGACACTAAAATCTCAGAGAACGAATGTTATCTATTAGATTCAGTTTCACTGCAGGAACTTGATAAACCGTTGTGGAAAAAGCATACATTAAATATTTTTTTTCCAGATTTTCAGTTATGTTAAAACAAAGTTTGTTTAAAGCAAAATAGAAAATATAGATTTTACATAATTTTGACAAATTACAAATTTCAAAAAATGTCTCTCAGCAAGGCAGTCAAAACAAAGAGTTTATTTTCCACACAGATTGATCCCTTTCAAAGCCCAATAAAACTAATTTAGTTTTATAACCAGTAATATATAAGACATTAAAAATTGTAAATCGAGATAGACGTTGTTTTTTTTGGACAATAAAGCCAGGGATCACCCCTTATTTGTCTGTTTGTTAAATGAACTCCTAGATGTGTGTTTGTATGTGTATGTGTGTGTATGCGATTGTTATCCTGGTGCTTTCAATAAAATTTTGTGCATTGAATCCCACTAAGATGCTGTTAATTTGATTATTTACTTATGATCATAGCTGAAATACGTTTGGCTCACGAAAAAATTATAGCACTTATTAGTCTTTATTGTTTTCATAGTTCACATAAGTTATCTCATTTTCATTATAATGATACAAAGTTCTTCGTTTACAAAGGTCTAGCATCCTATCAAAAGGCTAGCAAGTAATTACATTCACACTATGGAAATTGTGATAAACTCCAGCTCCATGTGACCAATGGTTCTAAAGAACTTCTAGATACTGACATTAGATGATGAATGAAATGAGCTTACTTGTGTGAGAAAGAATAAATAAGATTTAATAAACAAAAGATAAAATGAACTGTAAAAATATAATGGTAGAAGGAAATAACAGTATTTAAATTTATTCATAATTATACACATAAACAAATATACACACAAACGCACATGCATCCTTCCTCACACACTTATCACACATTTACATACATACAGAAAGAGAGAAAGAAAAAGAGAGAGAGAGAGAGAGAGAAAGAGAGAGAGAGTGCATTTCTCTGCTTCAATCAATTCAATTTGATTTCAGATGTATTTTGGCATCAAGCCTGGAGTACTTCAAGACCAGTTTTACTTTCGCTGCTTCGACAAGAACAGAAACAAGAGAAACTAGCATTGACCTCTCTCATCTCCATTGTGATGTCAACGTTATTCGTAAAGTAGTACGAAGTTTATACAATAACGAGATTAATGTAACAGAGCATGACGTTGCAGGAATTCTGCAACTTGCAGATTACTTTATGCATAATGATTTGCTTCTTGGAATTGAGAAATATATGGAAAGTGCTCTGGACATTTCCAAAGCTGCATTGTTTTTCCAGCTTTGCTTGCAGTATGGGTTTGATAAGGTAAGTTTTTATTCAAGATAAGGTTCAAAGGTTTGTTTTTAGCAATTTGCCAATAGAAACCATAAAATAATTGAGATTTTCCCATTAAGAATGAAAAGAAAAGAAAGTACAATCAATTATATTTTAGTTAAACATCATGTTAAAAAAAGACAAACTAATCACCCCATAAGTGAAAAAAATATATAAATAAATAAAGAAAATAAAACAAATCAAATCGCTCACATTGTAAAAAACAAAATAGATACAAAACAAGTCTAGAACTATCACCTTGTAAGGGAGTAACATAGATCACAAAAGCAAGTCATGCTTTACGAAACAACACGAATACTAACAAATCATCAATCAATTATATTATAAGTAAACACATCAATACTGGGCAAATTCAATTACATTTTAAGAAACAACATAAATACAAAATAAGGATTTTATTCTCATTTCAACATAACTCACTTTGTATGTATCTGTTAATTACGAGTTCTTATACAGATGTTTATGATGTGTACGTAATTCATTGAGTGGCAGTACTTTACCATAAACATGATTTTGTTAGTGAGGTGATCAGGTTGAGAAAGGTTGGAGAGAGAGATTGATGTCAGTTAATGATCAGGACTGACTATGTATTCGAAATATCTGTATTGACTATATTAGGGCATCTCCACCTGATTAAATCCGCCATCTTCCTTTTGCCATAAACTGGCATATTACTCTTGGTAACCTTGAACATTCCTTCAGTATTGGATTGTATGGATGACAATTTCGCCTTTCACTTAGAGATCACTGCTCCACCAACTTACTGACATTGTCAGCCATGGAGTCAGTCCTGACCTGTTTGAAATATTCTGCTGCATTTTAAAGATGTGTGTTTTATAGATTAGATTGGGTCAAAATACAAGAGAGGAAAGTTGGCGATTTTGTCAAGGACAAGTGGGTTATCCCATGAATTGTCAGAACTCATATGTTCACTTCCTCTCTTTAAAAAAAAAAAAAATTATAAGTAAGCTTATTTCATTCAGCACCTAATGTCAATATCTAGAAGTTCTTTAGAGCCATTGGTCACACGGAGCTGGAGTTTATCACAATTTCCATAGTGTGAATGTAATTACTTGCTACCCTTTGGATAGGATGCTAGTCTATCACAAAGTACTTTTTGTCAGACCTAACACTAACAGACCAAGCTACCCAATCACCGCTGGGTGGACAGAGAGGTCAGAAAAATATCTCAACTTCACGCGGGATCAATTTCGGTCCCTTTGTGTATGAAGCAAGTGCTCTACCAACTGAACTATCGAGACCCCCACCCTTTATTTTATGGATGTAAAGTGCCTAGAGCCTGTGGAAATGGGGTAGGGCCCTATACAAATGCCATTTATTATTGATGTCAGTGTGTCATGTTGAATCTTTTGATATTAAAAACAAAAACAAAATTCCCTTTATACATCTATAAAATGGTGTCCAATTAACTGTTGACAACCTTTTTTATAATGGAGGATATCCCACTAGTATTTGAAACCGGCCATTTCACTCTTGTGTTTCAAACTATTTTAAACGAATGTGTTAATTTCAGAGTCCACTGTTCACTAGAGTTTGTGTTCTTTTATCGAGTCGTATGCATGACTACCTCATCCACCAAGCATCCTCCCTTGATTGGAATTTGGATGTTATGGAAGTGATGATGAGATATAACTTGTTTGATTACTGTACACCACTTCAGGTAAGTTTTTTTTTTTTTTTAAAGGGACTGTCCTTGTCATAAAGCTCATGAAGCTCAAGCTTAACCCAGTTTCTGTAATGGTAAAAAGAGGAACAATGGTTGAATAACTTTTTGATAGGATGCTTTCTACTAGCTTTAAATCACTCAATCCTAGAGATTTTTGCTACTTTTCAAAATTGGAAAAAATGTAGAGCATGTACATAGATAGTTTTATTCAACTTCCATTAACATGTAAAATTTTTTTAAAACATTAGCTTTGATACTACGCCTATAATTTGTCTCAGAAAAATGTAATAAATAGGCATGGGGTAAAAGTAACCTGGGATATAGTTGGGTTGAGTGAGTTAATAGACCATACTACCCAATCACTGCTGGATGGCTATAGGGGTCAGAAAAAATCATTGACTCAGCACTGAATTGAAACCTGTTCTCTGGCTTGAGAGTCCAGTACAATTTAACCTTTTTGGAACCCCTCCCCATTGCATGCTATTAAACTTTGAATATTATTTGTAACTTATCCTTTTTTATAAAGACATAAATTCCTTGGGGAAAGGGTGAGCTAAGGAATAGTCTATGTCACTCATCTTTGGATTGATAGGTCATGGGTTTTAAATCCTAGTGGAAATACCTAACTTTCCTTTTATGCGTCAGTCTAAAAGTTGTCATTTTCCAGCCATGACTCACTGATGTGAATATACCTGTATTGATGTTCAATCCGAAATATCAAGTCAAACTTTTTTATTGTAGTTTTTTGTCAGAGACAATCAGATGTCAAAAAGAATAGATTTAAAGGTAAAATGACCAGAAATATGAAAGCTTTGTTTTATACACCCAAATATTAACATAGATAAACTTAACCCAAATTCCATAATGTAACTACAGTACTGGCAGGACTCTAGCAAGTCAAATTCCAGAATATCTGCAATATGGCACGCTGGAGCTGGGTGACCGAATTTTATCTATATAATAAGGTGTTACCTTCCATGGGCATCGGTTTTTGGCACTCTTGGATTCTTATTGGCTCCTCCCGAGAGTGTGCTTGAATCCAACGAGTACTGTATTATTTCAATGTTCATCTTATCTTCTAAATGATCCCGATATGACACTGTTATGAGATGGTGGGTGAATATTGATTTTTTAAAAATTATTTCACATGAAATGATCATTATATTCATTTATTTGATTTTTTTTTTTTTTTACATTTATAAAGACTGAAAGTAAATAGGCTAAAATATGAAATGTTTGAGGATATCATGCTTTACTAGTTGATCCTTTTAATTTTTGCCTTTCAATTTTAACCATTCCTTTTTCTTTTTTTTTCAGATTACAAAATTTATCTTAAAGAAACTGGAGATGCTCCTTTGTCAGTCCCATTTGTATGGGAGAGAAGAACTTAGTGAAACATCCTTGGCCATTCTCAACATTCTTGACATGTTCTTTGCTCACATAGACAAAACCACTTTATACAAATGGGGTTCTCATATAATAGACTACTTCAATAAATGGATGAAATCCGAAAGTGATCGACTCTTAAATATGAATGGAGTATGGAATAAACTTATTATGATTTGCAGTTCTGCAAAGCCAGATTGCGAGGATGTAACCAAATTGCAGGACAGTCGATCCAATGAGTTTGCAAAGAGGGATATTTCTTCCTCACCCATCTCCCAAGATGTTACTACTCCAGTTGCATTTGCATCGCCCACATCTGAAGTGCTACCCAACTTAACATGCTCAGAACTATCAACCTCTGTACCTGCTGGTTTTATAAGTGAAGCTGAAACTACAAAAAAGACATTTGCCAATAAATCTTCTTTAAAAGGAGATAATTTTGTTTCTTCTTCTCCCTATTGCAAAGAAGACAAGATAGAATCTCAAAAGATGGATAAATCGTCTGAATCACCTAATTCGAGTGAAAATACATCAAACTCTCAGTCAGGTGAGAATGATAGGAATGATTCATTGTCTTCTAATCACTTCCAAAATTCTCTCTATATTCCACCATCTGATAAAAAGAATAGCAGACGTTTGATCCAATCCCAAAGTGAGTTTGATTTAAGTGATACTTGCAATGGTTTGGTTGTGCTGTCTCCATGTTATGAAATGGTTTCTCAGCTCATGGAGGTTGAAGATAGGACAGCTAAACCTCTTTTGAGATCTCCAAAATTGTCACTTTACTTCTATGACGACGACTTTCGTATGTGGAGGGCTTTCAGGGATATTGATTTCCCTTTACATGGACACATGGTGGAGAAACACGCATGGAGAATGGCTTTCGTCAACAAAAGTTTATTTCTCTTCAGGTGAGGCATTGATTTTTGATTTCATTTTCATAAATTACCGTTGTAGATTTGCTCATATTTCAAACCTTGCAATTACGATGCTGTCTTGTCTTTGATCCATTCTATTTCACCTTTACATAATCTAAGTTGATTTCAGTTTTCGTCCCTGGAAGAAAAAAAAAAGAGTGAAAAATCTGTTTCAATATTGAATCAAGTTAGAAATTACAAGGCTGACCTGCATGTCGTATGTCGAGTACTTAAGTCCTTAAATTCTTAATCTGTAAGGAGGCTGGATCATACTTAGGACATGCCTCATAGGAGCTTTTCTTTTCTTTTCTTTTTTTCTTTTTTGTTTGTTTTGTTTTGTTTTTTTTGCCAATGTGAGGTCTTGAAACCTGAACCCCTTCATATGTTTTCTATTTTTGAGTGTCATTTTTATTGTTAGAAAATAATCAGCTAATTATCGTGAACAGAAATGTGTATGAAACCAGTCTTCTTTTGAAGCAATTTTCTTTCAAACTGTAAAACAGCCTCTGAAATTAAGCAATTTTCTTTCTCTCAGTTTTTTTTTTTTTACATAAAAAGAATATCACGCTTGCAACAAGATCAAAGTAGTTGTCAATCAGAGCCATAAGGCTCATGGAATTGGGGCTGGACAGTAAGAATTGCTAGCTACCCTTTAGATAGGCTTATCTATTGCAATGCATTTTGCATTAAATCTAATATTGACCCAGCTACCCATTCAGAAAATAATGTATACAAAACATCTCTCATAACTTGAGCTTGTGAGTTGAGTACTTTACTGACCCAGCTGTCGATTCGAGACCTCGACGCTACCATCAGATCAAAATCAGGTGCCGTCTCTGTTTTTAATTTTTAAAACATTATTTGCAATGTCTCGAGGTAAAATTAAAATGTTTGTTTTGAGAGTAGAGTTAATAAATTAATTGCTAACTTTCAAAACTTTTCCAGTTTATGCTATTAATCTCATTCTGACCCCCTCAATAGTTGTATAGTTATAGAAAGAAGGAGCACAATATAGACATAACTTCATTTTAACATTTTTACACTTCATCTTTTTAGATATAGATACTGTGAGATATGTTAATTTATTTTGTGCGGCTATGTGGCCTTGTGGTATGACTCAGAAGGTCCAAGGTTTGAGAATCGCGCTCGGCGCATAGTTGATTCCTTGGAGAGGGCTCTTTACTCACATTCTCTCACCGTACTCAGGTGTAAAATGAGTACCTGGTCGTTAACAGCGTTGTCTGTGTCTGAAAAATTGTAATATCGCCTTACAGGCGTCATGTCCCGTCCTACATGTTAAATGTTGCTGTTGACCAAGGACCCCTTGAAAAGCGCTTTGAGCACATGTACAAAACATGTAAGGCAGTATTGCCATTTTTACGACAGAGACAATGTTGTTCCTGACTAGTTACTCATTTTAGACCCGAGTATGGTTAGAGAATGTGAGTAAAGAGTCTTTTCCAAGGACTCATCTTTGCCTTGCCAGGTTGGGTCTCTAATCAGAGACCTGCACATTCTACTTGAGCTTTTATATAGCGCAATATCCACTAAATGTGCTCAAAGTGCTTTACAAAGGGTCCCTGACCAACAGCAACATGTAACATGTTGAACGAGATATGATGCCTGTTAAGCGATATTATAATTTTTTCGTCAGAGACAACACTGTTGACAGCCAGGTACTCATTTTACACCTGAGTTTAGTGAGAGAATGTGAATAAAGAGTCTTTTCCAAGGACTCAACTGTGTGCTGAGGGAGGCTCAAACCCAGGACCTTCTGATCCGAAAGCGAGTGTCATACCACTGGACAGCATGGACCACAAGACCACATAGACACGTTGAGTGTCATAGCACAAGATTACAAAGCCACACAATACAAAATCAAACATTCATTGAAAACAGATTGCATTCTTAAAATTTTTAATCTTTAATTCTTCTCTGTCATTCCAGCTTAACCAAAAGAAAAGGACTTGAGTATAACACAGAAACGGGTGAATGGTCAGAGCTGTCATGTGAAATTATCTTCCAACATCACCACAGCTTAAACGATAACGATGGCGGAACAACAATGGAGGCAGAAAGAACGGCAAGTTTTCCTGTCAGAAGCATCATCCCTATTTCCATGGAAGACAGCCTTGTGGTTTTGAGCATGAGCCGAGAGCTTCTAGGAGATCGTTCCTTTTGGACTCAACAACATATTTACCAATTCGATTTTGAAACCAAAACATTTAAACATGTAAAATGCGTCAGAGATTCTAGAATGGCTTTGCCAATGACGAAATGGACTGTTGATGGAAATGATTTGGTCACCGTCAAAGCTAGCACAATGATGTTTGGCGACATCCAGATGTTTAACATTCAGCATATCCATGTTTATAATTCAAAAACTCAACGTCTTGAATCGCATCATGTTGATGTTGCTATGAAATCAGGCCTGAAGATATTTCTGAAACAGAAAAAATTATATCTACTCAATAATTATTGCGAATACAGAGTTTACTGTCTTGTTACGAGAGAAATCACCGACTGGATAAAAGATGCGACCTTTTCTCCATATGTAAACTGCGGAGATCCAGATATAGAAATTTCATATCCAGCAGGGGTTCGACTGTCGTGTCATGCAGGTAGCAGTCGTTGGATTTTGAACAGTAATTTTAATGTTGAAAGTGCCTCTTTGTCTGAGCTTCATGTCTCAGAGGATGGAGATTTTCTACAAAGATGTCACCCCAATCCACCATTTTTATATATGATGACAATGTGCAGTGCTAGGCTGAACAAAACGCAAATGGCTTCTCTTGAACAGGCCACCTTTCAGATTCGAACAAAACAAAATTGATTGTCATCATCATCATCATCATCATCATCATCATCATCATCATCATCATTTTGCTTTGAATTGTATAGAATTATCTTGATTGTGATATGCTTTTTTTTTTTTTTTTTAACCCCAAGCCCTTCAGGTTTGAACAAAACATACAGTGAAATCCGCATAAAGTCAACACTCTTAAAGTCAACTTCTGCTTAAATTCAACACTTCATGACATGTTGGTCTCAAGCTTTCTGTTGTTTATCTTAGTGTCCCCCATTAACTAAGGATCAAGTCAACCTTGCTTCAAGTCAACCAATCTGTCTGGTTCTACAGTGTTAGATTTATCAGGATTTCACTGTAATTGATTGTTATTATTATTATTATTATTATTATTATTATTATTATTATTTTTAAATTATTATTATTATTATTGTTATTATTATTATTATTATTATTATTATTATTATTATTATTATTATTATTTTCATCATCATCATCATCATCGTTGTTGTCATCATCATCTCTACCACGACCATCATCATCATCATCATCATCATCACAACCATCACAATCATCATCATCACCACTACCATCACCATCATCATCATTATCATCTTGTTTTGAATTGCATAGTATTTATCTTGCTTGTTTAAAAAAAAAGTTCATTTATTTTGGGTAATACCGTCATATGTGATATCCATATTCTTTGTATCCATGTTATTTGTCCTTCACAGCCATTAGACCCATGGCTCTTGAGTTTATCCTGGTGTCTATATTGTGAAATGGACAGTAGCAATTGCTCGCTACCCTTTTGATAGGACACTAGTCTCTCACAGAGTACTGTCCACCAGATCAAACAGACCTAGCTACACAATCACTACTGTCAGAAAAAATATTGACGTTATATGGGATCAATCTCAGTCCCTTTGCTTCAGAAGTGAGTGCTCTACCAACTGAGCTATTGGGAGCCCCTGTGAGCTATCAGCACCCTCTGTCCTTGTTAATTGACAATAAGTCTTCTATCCATGTTAGTAACATATTTTTTTAATTCTTTTTTTTTTTTTTACATTCAAGTCTATTGCAAAGTAGATATTGATGCCTGTGAGTGGCATGGTAATTTGATATAAAAAGTTACATAGTACGGAACATTATTGTTTCATGCTTCAAATCTATTTGTTTTATTGAGAGCATGTATTGAAATAAAATCTAATACAAAATTATTTTTGATTTGATGAATATTTATGACTTGTGTGGGTTTTGTTTGGTTTTTTTTTTTTTTGTTTTTTTTAAATCAGATTCAGGTGTTAATGTGCCTATAAAATATTGTTTATATTCGGAAATACTCTCGGTAACTTCTTACACTCAATACTGTAGTGTCACTGACAAACTGAGATCCTGTGCATAAGCACTTATATTTGGGCAGGATTTTCCAGTTGTCTCAGACACGACCCAACACACTTTCAAAATGTTCTCTCCTTCTGTCAAGCTTTTTGCTTCACTAAAAAGTAGCTCCCCCTGGGCCATGTGCATCTCTTATAGGAACATCATTATTCTTATACCCTTTGCAGAGTTCCCTTGTGGTTTGGTATAGTGTAGTGTTTTCATGTCTTGTATTTGACCTGCCTTTTCTGCTCTGTTTGCAGGCCTTTCATAATAGTTTCTCTTGTCCAATTTGGTGGAATTTTTCACCTTTTTGTCGAGAGCTCTATTCTTCTTTTGAATTTGAACTTTGATTCTCTGTGACTTTGTATTCAAATTCCGGCCTTTTGTCTCTTTTTTTCTTCGATGATTTTCCAGGATTTCTCTGATATCTCAATATTCTTCCTTCCTTTGACTGGGTCCCAATACTTGATTACTCTCTTCCAAAAGTTCTTGGTTGAACTCTGAAAGAGCAATTTCTTGCTCATTTTCTAATGCCTGGAAGCCATTGACAGCTCTATTCTGAACTCCTGAGCAAATTCATCATTCTTTAGCTTATCTGTATTAAATTTGACTTTTCTGACATTACTCTTCTTAGTTTCAAATGGACTTTGCCAACTAAAAGTTCATGATCGCTTGCTATATATAAGCTCCTCTTTTTGTTCTCACATCAAGCAGTGTTGTCTTCCATTTATTGTTGATAATAATTTGGTCTATTTGATTCTCTAGTTCTGCCATCAGGGGACGTCCAAGTGTATTCATGGATATCTTTGTGTAGAAATATTGTACCTTCTATGATGAGATTATTTTCCTCACAAAATTCTAACAGGCGTTCTCCATTGTCATGTCATTTCTCTCCATGCCCAATCCCTCGTGCCCCATTACATTTTTTCTTTCTTTGCTCTCATTTCCAACCTTTGCATTTATGTTACCAAGAGTCAGGAACATATAATGTTTTGGATTCCTTTCCACAATATTTTTCTGGGTGGGGTTCTATAGTGGGCAGGGAGGCACTCACTGTGTCTTCTATCCCCCTATATATGTTTTCCAATATGCGTTCTATCTTTGTCTTGGATTGGGATTACTTGGTCTGGTCCTGGCTGGGAGGGAAACAGTTTTTGGAGATATTTTTTTGTCTTGTAAATCATCTCTGTTATGCACTATATTATGTTTTATTTACATATTATATATGATTTGTATACATTTGAGTGTATTCCTTGTTTCTGGATGAGAATTTTAGGTGATCTCAAAACTAAGTTCTTTGATAGTGTGCTCTTGGAATCCACATCTGTTTCCTATGTGAACCAATTTCCCTTCGTCTTACTTTTTCTTGGGTGCTTAAATTGTAATTCTATAAATTTTTACTAACCCATTTTCTTCCTTTTTACTGGTGCTGATATGACCTTAATGTGTTGCAAGCGCAGTAAAACCTTTAAAAAAAAACACACAAAAAACAAACAAACAAACAAACAAACACAATAGTGTTTAGTCGTAATAAAAGTCATCTTTCTCTTCCTCAACCTTGTCTTCGTGAGGATCGTAACAATGACTAAGTCGTTTTGTATTTTTGATCAAATCTGGCTCTCAGCAGCTTTTCACCCATTGGTTCCCATTCAATCAGTGTCTTTTCCCCAAATTTTGACAAAATCAAGGCCACTCCATTTAAGTGTTGGCCATCATTCCTTCCTTAGTACCGAATTCTGTGGCCAGTCACAAGATCTCTTTGCCCCTCATTAGTCCAGCTTGATTTACAAATATCTAATTTGTATCTGTCCACCTCTTTCATGGTCTGTGCAAGCTTTCCTGTCTGATACAAAATTCGAATGTTTCAAGCTCCCACCAAAATAGTTGTGTTTGGGATGGAGAAGGCCTGACGTCGTCTGCGTGCTGGCTTTCTTCACCCCCACCCATCATCGATACAGATCCCTGGGCCCCCAGTCCAGCCTGGTCTTGCTGAGCTGCAGGTCCCAGATTCTGTGTGCCAGCCAGTATCACTCCACCAGTTTCATGCGTTTTTGATCTACTGTTGTTTTAGCCCCACGTCCAACACCCAACCCTGGAGGGCCACATTTATTATGGAGG
This sequence comes from Berghia stephanieae, assembly GCF_034508935.2. Lineage (NCBI taxonomy): Eukaryota > Metazoa > Mollusca > Gastropoda > Nudibranchia > Aeolidiidae > Berghia > Berghia stephanieae. Next base: position 60,004,722 of record NC_088366.1, on the reverse strand, counting down.
TTCACTCCTACTCCTAGATAGGCTGCCACCCGTCCTATCCTCCCATGGTTTGTTGTTTGTTGAAGTGTCCTTCTTCTAGACGAGCAGCCTTCCATGGCTGACGGGACTCCTCAGCTCGTTGCACCAAAGTTAGTCTGGCCTCTACCCTTAGGCCTGCCCTGCATGGTTGAACCTGACAGATCAAAAAGGCACACAAGTCGCCGCACCATGACAAGGAATTGTGTCTAAACACATAGCATTAATTGGTCCACATCCTTGCTCTCTCTCTCTCTCTCCCTCTCTCTCTCTCTCTCTCTCTCTCTCTCTCTCTCTCTCTCTCTCTCTCTCTCTCTCTCTCTCTCTCTCTCTCTCTCTCTCTCTCTCTCTCTCTCTCTCTCTCTCTCTCTCTCTCTCTTCCTTTTTAAAAAAATAATTTTTTCCGTGCAGCTATCAGTCCTTGTTCTTAACAGACCATTTATTTAGATTCGCTTAGGCTCTGTCTAGAGTTTTTTGTTGATTGGGAAAGAATCGTAGGGTTTTATCTTTATTTGACAGATATTTTCCCCTTGTAAATAATCCATAGCATGTTTAATTTTTACAACCGTCACAACACAGATCATAGCAGTTGCACATGTCATTAACACATCTATAACATATAGTGAGCATGCACAACATATAGGTAGTCATTGCTCCACTAAAATAAATTGTAACACTTTGCCAGTGTAAGCATCATCATCAAAATATTAATTTAAAAAAAAAGAACACAAACAAATAACAACAACAAAAAATGTCATAGCAAGCTGAGGGTAGGATGTCGGTCCCACTGACAAAACGCCACAATTAAAAGGGAAAAAAAGCATGTGAAAACAGATACCCAAATGCTTGATGACAGGCGGCCCTCTGCATTAAATTTCTTGGGACTTTAACTCCCTCATTACAAGCCATTTTCAGGATTTCCCCCAAAACTTCACACCCAACTAACACGAAAAAAAAAAAAAATTATCACTCAAACACAATAGCAGTGAAGTTCTTGCGATACATAATTTATTTATCAAAACATGCTCTATAACACACTCTCCAATTTTTAAAATTTGTATGATGTACAAAAGAAATTTGAATAAGAAAAATGTTGGTTGTATCGTAACAAATGTGACGATTTTCCTGTGGGTGGTAAGGAGAGGGTTAAAGGGGAGGGGTGAATCAAACATAATGTTCAAATTCAGCCTCTATTGCTCACTTAGTGGGATCCTCTGACTTCCCGTGGTAGGAAAGATGTCACTTGCGGTGTTCTATCAACCTCCCCCCTCCCTCCCTCCCCCAATATCTATTTTCCTATCCATGTTGCTCCCCGTTTTGTTCTGGGTTAAGATTGCTCTATTTTTTTATTTTTTTTATTTTTTGGGGGGTTGGGAGGGGGGGTCCTGACGGGATCCTTAGCTGGGAGGGAACCAGTCAAATGTATAATACCTTTTTTAAGAGATGATTTTTGTTTCCTCGTAAATCATCTGTTACTATTATGTTCTATTATCAATAGTAATTTTGAGTACTGCACTTTGTAAACTCTTGATTGCATCCTTCTTAGCGGGATCCTTTTCTGTGTCTGGATTGGACATTGATTATCGATTCGTATGTTCCCTATTTAAATAAGAAGTTTGTGATGATTATGAAGCGCTGATGGTAGTCGTCGTGGAAGCGATTACAGTGGAACCTCCCGATAACGACATGCCACGGGACCGAGTTTTTATATCGTTATCCGGAGGTGTCGTTATTTAGAGGTTTCCAAGATGGCGGACAAAGTGGGCGTGGTAAGGCCCGCGGGACCAGTTTTTAATTACATTGACAAACAAATAAAACATTGTAGTGTATTCCTCTTGGAGGGTAATTGTGCGTGTGTCTGGATGAGACTTTTAGGTGATCTGAACTGAGTACACTGATAGTGTGCTCCTGGAATCTACATCTGTTCCCTATTTAAACCATTCCCCTTTGTCTTACTTTTTCTTATGTTATTTCAATTGTAAATCTAGAATGTGTTTTACTATCCAATTTTCTTCCTTTTTACTGGTGCTGATATGACATAGATGTGTCACAAGCGCTATAAAACCCTTTAAAACAAACAAAAACAGGTAATTCGGACGCTGCAAGTTAGATAAAAATTCTTCCTCCTCCTCCCACAAAAACAGAACTACTACTACTACTACTACTACTACTACTACTACTACTACTACTACTACTACTACTGCTACTACTACTACTACTACTACTACTACTACTACTACTACTACTACTACTACTACTACTACTACTACTACTACTATTACTATCACCACATAATATCACATTTTCCAATATTTTGTGTTTACTTGCTTACACTTACATTTTTACCTTGGTTTTTGTTAATGCACATCAGCTAAGATTCGTCAAAAAAAAAAAAAAAAAAAGCTGCGTTCTCATTGGTTTCAAAAGCTGCGGTATCATTGGTTCAAGCAGGAATCGTTTTAATAGAAGAGTAAAGGAAGGTGCCCCATATGTAAACAATAACATTTGACGTCAAACGTGACCCAGATTTTTTTTATAAATGACCCGAACTATGCTGCAGTTGACCTTTAGTAATGTCATGCGCATCCAACCAACTTTTTGTTTACATGTTGCTAAGGCAGCAAACTGAAGCTGGTCGTGAATAAATTCCAGCTGTTTACTCCGAGCCTGAGATAGCTAGGGAGGCCACGATCATATTATTTATAGCCCAAATGCTCCTTTTATTTTGTAGGAAAACCATAATCATGGTTCCCCCTCTTCCCGTAAACAAAACCATATCTATGTTCAGGGAAACTAAGATTGTTGCTTGTTTTTGGTTAAGGTGGACCGTACTTTTTTTTTTTTTTTACAGCGTATCAAATGATCAAAGTCAAAGCATACGGTCAATGCAATGAAGAGAGTAAATTCGAATCTATCTCCTATCTCTTCGCTCAGATGACCATTTTGAACAGAAGACTACTACTACGTACTTCTACTATAACTGCACTACCACTACTGTATTGTAACCACTGATACCACAAAACTAGACTGAACTAACGGACCGTATGGCTCAGCGGTACGGTTTTCGTCTTGTCACAAAAGTCGAGCAATGCCAATGCTAAGTGTGATCAGTAATAGGATGGATGACTAATCGTGAAAAATTGTGGTCCCCGCGTTGTTTCCCTGGCTAAGGCACTTTACCGCTTACCCCACTCGATTGAATGAGTATCTGGCTACAGAAATGACGGGTAGTGACAGGTTTAGTACACAAGGGTCGCTTAACAGGCTGTATGACAAAGAAATATGGTTCCATACGGCTTGTTGAAGTGGGGGGGGGGGGATAAATATGAAACATTGTGAAGCGCATTGCTCACGGCTATCTGAATCTGTTGAAATGCGCTGTATAAATATTCATATTTATGTACTTGGTCCAACTGTTACTATTTCTACTACTAGACCTCTACTACTAATATCATTATTAATAACAATAATAATAATAATAATAATAATAATAATAATAATAATAATAATAATAATAATAATAATAATAATAATAATAATAATAGTTATTATTATTGTTGTTGTCAATATCATCGTTTAATGGTAAAAGTGTTAAAGATACTTGCAAAATGTTGGTGTTGTGTGTGTTGTAGCAATCGGCCTCCAGCGACGCAACTCTGTCTACAAGAGACGCACAAGACCGTGGCACTAAACATCCCTGGCATGCATTTAGTCATACAACATGAAAGCAACATTCACGGTAGCGTTAACTACATCAAAGTCAAAGACAAATCAATAGTGACATACAACCAGGACATGACAGTAAGTGAGGTGGAAATTCTCAGAATTGAAGGCAGACACTTCAATGTGATATCTGTCAACAAACCTCCACCAACGCCATTCAAGTGGCCAGTTACATCCACCACTAGTGAGAAACCAATGATTGTGATAGGTGACTTTAACAGCCACAGCACCAAATGGGGATACAATGAGAACAACGAAGATGTAGATACTGTTGAGGAATGGGCTGACCAATATAATCTGACACTCTTCTATGACGCATGAATCATCCTTTTCAAGCGCTCGCTGGAGAACAGGTTACAACCCAGACCCTGCATTTGTGTCTTCCAGCCATGTCAAAAACTGTCGGCAACCCCATACCAAAATCACAATCCGGACCAATCGCCATTGAGGTAGGATCAGTCATCTCTACGAGAACAAACAAATTACATGAACTGTGTTCGTGGACCTGGCAGCTGCCTATGACACAGTAAATCACAGGAAACTGCTCCTAAAGGTTGCAAGGGTAACTCGTAACACAAAAATAGTTGCAATAATAAAATCCCTTATGTCAAACCATCACTTTTTTGTGGAAATGGATGGAAGAAAAGCAGATCACAAAAGAACGGACTCCCTCAAGGATCGGTAATTGCACCTATCCTTTTCAACGTTTATACCAATGACCAACCTCAGTTCGAGAACATCCAGGGGTTTCTATATGCTGATGATCTGTGTCTCGCGTCCCAGGCCTCTGATTTCAAGACCATTGAGGAGAGACTAACGGATGTCCTGGAGCCACTCTCTGAGCCCACATTTAAAGAACTCACAAAATGCTAACCCAGGAAAAACTCAAGAGTGTGCTTTCCATATAAAGAGCCGCCAAGTCTAAAGAAAACAGGAAACTGAACATCTCCTGGAATGGGGACATATTGGAGAACAACACATTCCCCGTGTACCTCGGTGTTACCGTAAACCGCACAATGTCCTTTTCTCAGAACGCAAAGAAAACAAAAGCAAAGGTGGCCAAAAGAAACAACTTCCTAAGAAAAGAGAAGAAAAACTTACACGGGGAGCAGATCAGAAAACAGTCAGGACAACCATACTAGCCCTCTGCTATTCAACAGCCGAAAAGGTCTCACCAGTCTGAGTAAGATCCTGCCATGTCAAAATAACACCTGCCGGATCATTAGAGTAACTTGAAACCGACTGCAGTTCCAGTCCTCCATCGGCTGGCTGGCATTGCACCTCCCCACATTCGAAGAGCCACTGCTTCCAAAGCCCAGAAATATAAACAGAAAATGGACCCAAGGCACCCCCAACATGACCACAGCCCAATAAAAGTAGACTGAAGTCGAGAAAGAGCTTCATGACGGAAGAAAGCATCAACCCTGACCATGCAGCTGTATACAGGATTTCCACACAGAGTGGGACAATCATGCAAATGAAGCTGTTGGAGATCCGAGAGAAGAACTGTCCTACGGAACCGAGCTCCCCAGGAATGAATTGGTAACACTGAACACAGCACGGGCAAAACTTGTGAGAACAACTGGTGGCATGAAAAAGTGGGGGCTGGCTGAGACTAGCTTGTGTACATGTGAATGCCCAGAGCAGACATCCTTAGAGAATGCCAGGATGGGCTCAGCTGCACTGACCATGACCTAAGAGTCTGCTCCCCAATGCTGTGGAGTGAGTTTGGTGTTGGTGCGACAAGCTATGATGATGATGACTTGCAAAATTAATAAGTCTTACACCTGGCAACATATAAAAAAAAAAGTAAGATGACAAAGATTAAGATTAGAATGTTAGGATGATGATCTTTTTAATATCAAAATACTTTTGTAACCCGGCATTGCTAACTTTCATGTGTAACCCAGAATGAAAAGTTATTACAAAAGACGAATGCAAGATATTTAGATAAATTGCTAGTCTATCATTGTGGTAGACGTAAATGTATTAAACTTACATATCCAATAACCTGTAGGTTAACAGAGAAGGAAGGGCGCACAAGTTCATTGTAATTTGAAATTGAGGAGTTGGAGTTGGAACAAAGTTGATTTGCATTGAGTCAGAATTCAATCAAGTCTTAGATTGAAGAAAAAAGCCCAAAGAATCTTTCTTTAAAACAAGAAACAAAAAAAAAACCCCAAAAAACCTACAGCGTGCACCAGAATGAATAAAACAGGACAGTCTTTAAACTGCATCAATGGAAATCACATCTTGCATACAAGACCTCTAGTGCTATTGTGAGGACTGGTTCTCAGTCTCACCCGTCCTGCCGTATCTGAGGGCCATAACACAACTTGTGAAATCGAAATAAATTAAAAGCAGATTATAAATTTATATCACTTTTATTGTCATTTCATTCATATTCATGTTATTCAAACTGAAAATCATTTTTAAAAATATAGATAAGATGTTTCTCCATTATAAAGGTATGCTTGTATTCTCATCCTGTGAAAGAGAAAGAAAAAAAATAAAGAAAATTGATAATTATTACTGAAACTGTGTAGTTCCATTTTTTTAAATCTGTGATTTAAGAGCCTTAGCAAAAGCTTTGATTAAGAAAGGTTCTGATATGCAACATCACATGGTCCCATCTATCAAATTCTACTACCATTACAAATCAGCTACATAAATAGATTCATCAGTACTCTTATCTTGTTGATAAATTAAATTATAAATATAGAAAAGGATATAATAAACTTTTAAAAATAATTAGAAAGTTAAATGGTAGACAAGATAAAGAGATATTTGCCTATTTCTTTTTAAATTTCTTATTCATAACCAAGGAAGCAGGTTTCTTTTGCTATATTCTTCTTGACTTCCCTATGTAAATGTTTCTTTCGAGTGTATAACAAGCTCACAGGGCATTTGTATAAAGAAACAGGAGCCAATACCATTAAAATGGAGATACCACTGCCAAAAATTACAACGGGATAGAAATGCATTGGTTTTAACGTGTATTAGACGCTGTCATTAGAAAAAAGTTTTTTAAAATCTTTACAAACTACAGTAAGCTGCTTTTAAAATTAAGAAACGCTCGAAAGCAAAATATGGTCCTGTTCTCTCAATCACCGCTCTCTAGTCTCTAGATTATACTTGGTAGGTCAATAAAGCTGAGAGGTTTTATGAAGAATATAGAATAAAAACATTAATTCCATTAAAAAAACATAGAAGGGTCCATAATGATATATGAGGAACTCTATAAGATACAGTAACAAATGAAAGCCATTTTGATAATCTTGAAGGATATGACTCAATGATGATGATGATAATAATAATAATAATGATACTTCTTCCTGAATATAAATTGTTTAATTCCCATGGTATAGGCAGGCCAATGCTTCCAGAACAATTAAAGGAATGCAGAGACTCATTCTTGTTGTAATGTTATTTAGATCTGAAAAAAAAAGATAAGCATGGCATCCTAAACCATTTTCCCATGGTCCCATAAAAAGCAATATCATCTCACACAAAATCATAAAGTAAAATTCATATGGACCAACCAATGAATAAAAGTTATAATTATCTTATTTTATCAATTATTATCATTGGATTTATTTAACTTTATATTTATTATTATTAATTAAATGCCAATTTGAAATTAAGATAGCAATGTTTGAATGAATAACTGGATCTAACTCTACAAGTAAAATGTAAATGTGCAACTTATTCAGAGTTCATCAAGCACTTGTTACAGTCTGTTGCTTCATGTTACAGGAAAAACTCCAGTTCCATGAGCCTTATGACTCTAAAGGACCAATTATTTCAAAGTAAGATGAAATACCATTTATTGTTTAAAGAAAGTTATCAAGCACTATTTAAGGTCTGTTGCTTCATGTTACAGAAACAGGAATAACTCCAGTTCCATGAGCCTTATTACTCTAAAGAACCACTTATTTCAATGTAAGAAGAAATACCATTCAATGTTGAATATATAGACATGACCTATTTCTTAATGGTTTGCTTATATTCAATAAAAACATTAGAAAACATAATGGACCTGGAACTCAGATACCACTAGGTTGTTAAAACTAAAACCGTTGTGTCAGGTCTAATTTTATCAGAGATTTATGATCATGAAGGCAAGATTACATAACCAATGTCGATTAGCTTTTAAAAAATGGGCTTTTATTTACCTTCTGGTGAACTCATTTGATCAGTATTTCCTGTATTTAACTTTTTGATCACATAAGAAAAGTCTAATAAACATTGAATATTTTTTAATGCCTCTAGATTTCACTTTAAAGTCAAATAAAATATCTGATCACAAATAAAATTTTTGATAATTCGATCAATAGAGAGAGCTTTTCAAAATTGTTGGCTTATCATTCCTCAGGCAAAATTTAGATAAGACATCATGTCACATATCATGGTGTTTCCTATGAATTACAAAATCCTAAAAAGCTTCTTCTTCATAAAAAAACGTATGAAATAAAATTAGGTAATCTAAAGTAATCAGAGAGGTTTAGTTTTCATTTCAATCCAAGGTAAATCCGTAAAGAGTTGTGGGACCAGGCCCCACTTGATCATTACCCCCAAAATAGATTGAACTAACAGGGATGTGTATAGATAGTATGCAGATGACGTCACTCAGGCCTTTGTTATTGTTTTTGCCATCCGCGTTTGTGAGTTGTTCTCACTAAACTGTATTAACCAGACTATAAAAGTTCATGGTTACACAGAGTTTGTGTGTTGGTCCGTTATACTTCCGGATGGCAATGTTGTGAACTCCTTGGCCAACCGCATTCTATCTATAAGTATAAAACTGTAACAAAACCCCACGACCCCCACAACACTCATACAAAAACTTAAACACAGTTTTTTTCATTTTCATTCCTCTTGAGCCAAGGGAAACTCGTTGCTCATTTTAGCTGCACAGATTCATTCAATCGCTCTCCCCCCCCCCCCCCCCCCCCCCCCCCCTTTTTTTTAAAATCTTTTTTTTTTTTTGGAGCGAGTCTATTCCTTTATCCTTTTTTGTTTGGCCTTGTTCCGTTTCTGAGCATGAATTTCTTAAAATTGTTTTTATTTTTTTTTTAAATAAAAAAATATTGTTTTTTTTTTTCCTCTATCGGTCTGGGAATAACCAATTTTCGTTATTGGCAGACCCTGTCTGGGAATAATCATAGCGACGACGAAAATATCAGACCGCACTCCCTGCATTTTACAATTGTATGTTTTCTTTCACAGAGCTACCGACCAAATAAGGCGAAACGGCTTGGAAGATCCAAAACGTCATACATGTAGTTTGACACCTGCCAAATATCAAAGATGCGAGAAGGGGTTGAGTGGGACATTTTCTTTTCCCAGACATTCTCATTTTTTCACCCCTTCCTCCCTCTCTGCCATTCCTTATCCCATCGACTCTCAGCAAAAACAATAACAACAAGTCTTATGTGGCAAAAACGGCTACCAACTTAAATCCCTCAAACAACACAAGATATTGAAAATCGGTGGCAGAGACCCTTTGTCTTGTTCCTTTTCCAGTTCCAGTCATGAATAGATAATGAGAGAATGAAGACTGTTTCGAAATCTATTATTATTATCAGGTCAGGAAAGAGCGAGAGTCAATAAAATATGACAAGCGGTGAAAGCTACGCGCCACGAAAGATGAGGATTTAAAAAAACAACTTTTGTTGAGATTTCAACTACTGAGGAGGGGGGTGTCTGCTCTTTTTTTTGTTCCTTTCTGTTTTGTTTTTCGGTCAAGTTATGACTGACGCTGACACTGACACACGTTCTAGACTGTAAACGTTACCCATAAAATGTCATAAATTACGAAAAGTGTGTTCTCTCACAGAGTAGTATTCGAATCACTCACTGAATGAGCATGAAGCAGACATGAGTGAAGGAAACGTAAACTCTGTAAGTGAGAATCGGCGAGTGAAGCTGTACTGTAACTGTAACTGTAATTTGTAATGACTGACAGCAGTCAAATTGCGAAGTGAAATGAAAACAAATAAACAAAGCATTCTAAAATTATGCCGGTGAGACATCCAAAGTTAAATACCCGAACGCTATTATGGATTAACATTGAACTAAATCGTTTCCTTCTCTCAAAACCAATCGATACAAATTACAAACTCAAACACTGAAATTGGCATCTTACCTTTGCATGAGTTGGACTGCCATTCTTTTCTGGTGATTAGGAACTTTAGCAGCCGGACAACGTTGCGCACAAAACAGGTCTCCCGTTTTTGTCGTTCAAATTGTAGATAATACTCAGTCAGTTAAAAACAAATACGTACAAATAAAATAGTTATTTATTTAAATTCTTTGTATATGGCTAAATTATTCCGAAAACCAGATTTCAAATAGTTCTTGTTTTGTTCACACAAGCGCATTGATTTTGGAGAATGAGATTGACCGTGGTCTAAAAATAGACCGACAGTAATTTTTGATAAATTTTACGATTTGTTTAATAAAAAATCAATATTTAGATATTATTTGACGCGTGATCGAGTATTTATGAATATGTGTTTCTTTTGCCACATAACAGCCAAATTTTAAAGGTTATTTTTTTCTATAATTTACATTGGAACGTGAGCTGTCAAGACAGGAACATGTGGTCTGCCACGTGCTTCTAGACCTTGTTTACGTTTGGGGCACCTTCCTTTACTGTTCTATAAACTTTGAGTACTCATACTCGATATTTTTAGTATCAGATATCTACGAGAACTGCCGAAAATCGCCAAAATGATGTCGTTATTCAGAGGTTTTATCAAAAAAGTCCGTCGTTATTTGGAGGTTTTCTTTACTGATCTTAAAAAAAATCGGGACCACGGGCCAATGTCGTTATCAGGAGGTTGTCGCTATTCGGAGGTGTCGTAATCGGGAGGTTCCACTGTATTAAATTTCATTTAATAAAATAACGAACTATATTTTGAACGTCATAATTCTTTTTTATGGTAACCGCAAAAACTGTTACCTGCCTCTTGCTCTTCCTTTGCAATTCAGTTCAATTCCAAAGAAATTGCAAGGTAAACGTTGAAAAACGTGTGGTACATATACTTTATAACAGGTTTGTTTTGTAAATTGTTCTGTCTACAATGACTTCAAGTTTGGGCAAATAGAACTTATAAGCACTTTACATCAGTTTCAAAACAACAGCAGATGACCCGACCAGGTCGCCCCTCTCAACTTCCAAATAAAAGTTGTCGTGATAACTCACTCCAGTTCAAGTTCAGTGGCCGCCGGTAGGCTCACTGTACTGTAAGGTGAAACTCGTTTTTTTGGAACTTCATTTTTGGCCCTCTACTGTTTTGGTCACCATGGCGTTATTTGTGAACCTATGTGACTACTTTTGGTATCATGTTAAAGGGCACAAAACAAGCTTTCTAACACTAACGGTGTGTTTCATTCTTAATTCCTGATTGAGATTGTATTTCTCAGAAGGAAAAGGCTATTCGGACCCGAGTCAGAATTGCTTCCTGTGGCAATTCGGACTCGAGTCTGAATTGCCTCCCATGGCAATTCGGACCCTGAGTGTGAAGTGCCTCCTGTGACAATTCGGTCTTCGTAAAGACACACACACACACACACACACACACACACACATGAGTATCTCTAAGTCATTAAAAACAGAATAATCACACACACACACACTCTCACTCTCCCCCCCACCCCCCAACAACCATTTCCACAACCTAAGAGCCGGCGGCTTTTTCTCTTTGATCTCGTATCACCATGTTCTCCCCTGCGTCCAGCGCCTCGGTCGTTTGTTTGTTTTTGTTTTTTTGTTCTTAAGGGTTTTACGGCGTTTGCAACACATTTAGGTTATATCAGCGCCAGTAAAAAGGAAGAAAATGGGATAGTAAAAAGTTCTAGAATTACAATTAAAGCACCCAAGAAAAAATAAGACAAAGGGGAACTGAGAACAAATAGGGATCAGATGTAGATTCCAAGAGCATACCACCAATGTACTTAGTTTGAAATCACCTACACGTCTCATCCAGACACAAGCACAAAATCCAACAAAGAGGAACACACTCAAATGCTTACATTATACATTCAAAATAAAAATAATAATACATAACAGAGAGATGATTTACAAGGAAAAAAATATCATCTCCCAAAACAATAACTATGCATTTGACTGTTTCCCTCCCAGCCAGGATTCCGGCCAGTGCCAGGACAAAACCAAGTAATCTCATTCCGAGACAAAGACAGAAAGCATGTTGGAAAACAGATATAAAGGGATAGAAGACACAGTATGTACCTCCCTGCCCGCTATGGGAGGTCAGGATCCCCACCCAGTCGGTCGTTTGTGGGTTGTGGAGATGTTAATGGTTGCCCCCATCGTCTACTTGAGAAGTCGCTGGTTACTCCCCAATCCCATTACCAGTTGATCATTAATTTTCTCTCCTATTCAACCAGTGCTTATTTTATTAATTGGCACCTAGTTCAGTATTATCTAATAATATTAGTATTAGACGGTACTCTGCACCTACCCCAGTGGCTCTATTGTATGGTTTGCCGCCAAGAATCGCCTCTATTTTTATATTTAGAAATAAAATAGCATTTTTTAATTTAAAAAGAATTAAGATTCTGCCTTTTGTCAAAGCCCGACCCATACTGCCTTTTAAATAAAACGCTGAAAGCCCAAAGTCATATTATTTTCCTTTCCCCCCACTTTTTCGCGGCCACAAATGGCAAAATATATATTGTAGATATGTCATGCATCTACCTTTTGCAACATGCTCATGGCAAATCAAATAAATCTTCCAACACAAAGACACTCTTTTATCTATGCGAGGGCAAATTGATTGTTAACGTTAACAATAGCGACTACAATTGTAATCTCCCAAAGACCACGAATATTTAGATTGTTTTTGTTTTTTAAGTCGCTTGCAACACATTTAGGTCTTATCAGCGCCATTAAAAAGGGAGAAATTGGATAGTTAAAAGTTCTAGAATTACAATTAAAAAGTACCCAAGAAAAAGTAAGACAAAGGAGAATAATAGATCACCGCTTTTGAAGGTTAGTCATCTTCGGGAGTTCTAAAATGTGACTTGCTCGCTCATTCGCCCTCCTACCGACTGACAACTTACAACTGAGAACGAGCACCTTCCCCCCACCCTACCACGCTTCACTTTCGACCCATCGTCCACTTCCGACACTTCCTGTGATTGCGCAGGCGCATTGTGGCAAGAGTCCGAATTGCCACGAGAAGCAATTCAGATTCGGGTCCTAATTGCCACTTCGTTCTCAGAAAGCTAATGAAGTAAAAATTTTTCAATTTTTGAATTATAAGAACTTTTAAATCATGGATACATTTTAATTATACATGATACATCGATAGACAATTAATTGGAGATAATCTCGTGTCAAGTTTAATAAAAATTGAAAAACTCACTCACTCGTCATCAACCGCAACCCCACTTTTTATTTTTAGGACAAAAACCTCTTTTTTTTTTTTTCCATTTTCATTTAACTTTAACCTTAAATTTTTCAATACTTTCCATACATAATAATGAATTATATAAAAATAAGCTTATTTTCTGAGCTTTAAAATGATACCGAAAACTTGCCATTTATTTTTTAATTGAAACTAAATTACTGAAAACAATAAGTGGGTCATGTTGACTGCAAAACCCAAACTTTCCCAGATCGCCGCGAGATGCTGGTTTTGAGGCAGCAGTGCGATCACAGATTCTGTCAAATTGACTAAAAATTTCAACAGAAACATAGAAATATCTCTGGAACCATTAGTCATAGAGAAACAAAGGCTGCCTCTATTCTCATCATGGGTGAGAATAGAAAAAGTCGAGCTCTCACCCTGTGTGAGAATAGAAAAGCGTTCGACCTCAATCCGGGTGAGAATAGAGGTAGTGGCACCTTTTCGCTATTCTCAACCCTGTACTAACCAACAGGTAGGGTTAGCTTAGCCACCGCCCCTTCTCGATATTCTCACCCGATCATCATCTCTCTCGTGACTGCTTTTAGTGGTACTGGACATAAGGAGGGTGAACATACATGTCATGTATATGGAAGAATTTAGACTGGATGGGCTTGAGATATGGGAAGCTTGCTGGAAATCTGTATACACAGGAGTTAAAGATTATCGATCCTAAAAGACTGCTAATCACTTACACCTATAAGTAAGAATAAGTCTTTTAAATAAATCAAATCACATAGGCTCCTAAAATTTGACCTTTATGACATTATGTATAGAAAACATGCTACCAATGGTCGGCCGCATTATTAGTATTGTCAAAGTTGTATAATGTAAAGATATTTGAGTTGTAATGTGCCCCTACTGCCGCTTAAATTAGTTTATGATGGACATCCAGTTTTTATTACATGCATAGGAGATTGCCTGCTGTGGTAGGCATGCCGGCTATCAAGATTGCAGGAGAAAGCCTGTCGGCTAATTTTCAGTGATGATTTTCTCAGAAATGTTCCTCTGATTTTAACATGACACTTCTGTTTTTATGACGTCAGTCCTGACAGATCGGTGTCAATCAATGGATTATGAGTTTTCTTTTGTTCAGTCTTTTTCTAGGTTTTGAATGAAGGGATCATTGCCCAATTTACCACCATGTTGACAAATAAAGTTTTCATCAAGAAAAGGAAGAATGGTGGTGTGATCAAGATTGTAAGGGAGCATTATCTCCGCGATGACATAAGTTGTGGTTCCCTGGCTTGTGACAAGGATTGTGAACCGTCAGACAAAGATCGGCTGGAGGAAAATCCCATCAGTTCTAGCAGTCTCTTTACCAAACCTCACTATATCATCCCTGATACCAATGTTGTGCTTCACCAGGTTTGTGGTAGTCGTGAATGACTTTATGCTTGAAAATTAATTTAATTAATTAAGATTAATTAAAACTCATGCACCGATATAATAATATTTATTAACCATTAGGAAAATTGGATTTGCTCCTTCTCTATATGCTTTATTATTCTGACATCTCTAATGGTGCAGCACGGCTCAACGGTACAGTCTTTGCTTCATACTGAAAGATACCAAGTACAAGTACCCACTGTGCTGTGTGGTCTTGAGCAAGTAACATCGCTCTAGCTCAGTTGGTGGTACCGAATTAATGTCTGGGTTTGTCCAGTCTTCTCTTGGAATAGACTCTAAAGACAAATTTCCCAGATGGAATGATTAAAGGGAATATTATTTATTTTATTATCTGATGTTAGTTCTCAACTTTTTTTTTTTGTTTTCTACACAAGGTTGCCGATTTTTGTATATTTATGGAATTCAATATTTTAAAAAAACCTCAGTATTTTCTAATCACCGGCCAAACAGAAAAAAAGAAGTATCTAGTGTCTTTTTACTGGAATATAGGGGTCAATTGATGTGTGCACATAAAAATTTCAGTAAATTTTTGCCTCTTTAATCGGCAATTTACTTAAGTGAAATGTGGCATGATGAGTTTTGCTGGAAATGTCAAAGCATTTCATTTTAAGAATTAACAATTCAGATTTAGTAGAATTGATGATGAAATATTTATGTTAATTTTGTTTTATTTTTGTCCTCAGATTGATGTTTTAGAAGATCCATCTGTAAAAAATGTCATCATTTTACAGATTGTCCTAAATGAGGTTTGTGGTCAATAAATTTAGACCTTGAATATTCACAATGTTTGAATTAAAAAAAAAATTGTGTGTGTGTGTGTGTGTGTGTGTGTGTTTGTATGTGTACATTTGAAATTTCTGTCACATATATGATTAGCTATAATTATTTTGCATTAGGGGCAATAAGTGCTTCATGCATCTCAATGGATACGATACAATGCAAATGTAGTTGTAGTCTCTAGCAATTCAACATAAATAGTTCAGCATATTAATATTTTTCAGTGGAAATGCCTTTCACTTGGCCATATATTTAGTCACATGGTTCTATTTAGAGGAAACATTACTTTCATTGTGCTCATGTCTTTATCTGTTGTTAATACGGCATGATCTAATATCAAAGACAATTTCACAGCTTCAAGTTTTACTCAGACTTGTTCACAGTCAAGAAATCTCAAAGAATATTTTCAAATGTTTACTTTTACAGGTCAAACACAGGAGTGCCCCAATCTACAGGAGAGTCAAGGACATCATTGGCACGTCATCCAAATGTTTCCACACATTTTGTAATGAATTCAACATGTAATGATTATTTTTTACTATTTTATCTGATCATCCAATGTCTGAATGGCTAGGGAAATGTATTTAAATCATAAAGTATAAAGTAAAAAAAAGGCTCTATTAAAATTGTTTCATTAATGTGAGCAAGACATTAATTATAAACACAAACCTCATCAGGTTTACCAGATATCTTAAAGGTAATCAATAGGTGCTCTTCAGTGCAATTTAATGAAACCATTTTCAAATCCTATTGATTTATTGTTAATGATTTTTTTTTTTTTTTTACTTAATAGGATTACCTCAGCAGATTAAATGATTAAAATGTATACCGTAAACATAACCCATTTTCTCTCCTGGCCCCCTACTCTCCCCCCTTTGCCTGTACTCTGTAATTTAGTAACCAAAAAAAGGGTTCAAAACATTTTGTTTTATTTATTTGCTAAAGGCATACATATGTTGAACGACAACCAAAAGAGACAGCGAATGATCGTAATGACAGGGCCATCCGCAACGCTGCTTCATGGTACAGCAACCACCTCAAAGACGTTGGGATTGATGTTGTTCTTCTGACCAATGATGCAGACAACAGGAAAAAAAGATTAGAAGAAAAACTGAATGCCTTTACAAGTATTTAACCCTTTTTATTATTTGGATTTTAAAGCATATTACAAATCAGTCTGAGAGCAATAACAGTTGCTGCAGTTCTTAAAAACTGAAAACTGAATACCCTTTTCGAGTTCACCATGAATGAAAGTAAAACAACATTCATATCAACTCGAGAGAATTAAGTTTTAATTGTATTGGACTTATTTCTGATTCTATATCTCTACTTTTAGAATAGTCCTTTGGACCCATAATGCTCATTTGGCTGGAGTCTCTCATGAGATCTGCAAAAGTAAAAAACGCTTGCAGTTACTTGTTAATTTTTAAATTTAATACTATTCTTTATCAATGTACATTCTACCAGGTCTTTCAGACCCTGCTACCTTATCATTGCTGGATGGTCATTGGGGGAGGGTGTGGGATCAGAGAAACGTTTTTTGAGATCAATGCCTATTCTTTTAAATTGAATTAAAATTAAAATCCGTTTATTCATCCCCAAGGGGAAATTTGTCTTTAGGGTCTATTTCAAGGGTAGACCGGAATAACCCAGGCATTAGCCGCAGTGCAGCGCCGCAAAGTGAGCTAGGGTGAGGTGACTTGCTTAAGGTCAGACAACGAGGCGGGTAGTCGAATTTGGTACCTTTGTGGTAAGAAGCAAAGACTGTACTGCTGAGCCACTGTTGAAAATACTCAAACCAATCTAATTGTTACCTCCCTTATTTGGTGCCTTGCGCATGACTGTAGAGTAGTGGGCGTAAGGGTAGACCGGCAATCGGCCATTGTTGTTTTTTTGGATGGAACGTTGATTATTATCAAACATTAAAATTCTGAAACTAGCTGACTCGTTGTTGTTTTATGTGTTGTAACACATTTATTATAGCCACACTGCCCCCTGTAATATTGTGGAATCACTCAACTGAGAAGTGTTAAGTGATTAAATGTAAGAGAACTGGTGCTTGTGAGGCGAATGTTATCATTGCTGGTTGGTCATTGGGGAGAGAGTGGGGTCAGAGAAAAGTTTCGAGATCAGTACCTCTTATTTTGCTTGTGAGGCGATTTTTATGTTATTATTGCTAGATAGTCATGGGGGAGGGAGTGGGGTCAGAGAAACCTTTTGACTGTACCTAGGATCAATACTTATTCTTTTGCTTGTTGGGAAAATGTTATCATCGGTGGATGATCACAGGGGAAGGAGTGGAGTCAGAGAAAAAGTTTGATTGTACCAGGATCACTACCCTTTCTTTTACTCTTTTGCTTCTGAGGCGAATGTTATCATTGCTGGATGAATAGGGCATCCTGTTTTCAGGATACCTTTCTTTCTTTTTCTTTTTTTTAAAAGTATAAACTCTTTATTATTTTTATTATTTCAGTCCATGAATATGTCAAGAGCTTATCAAACCAATCTCTCGTGGACAGGCTGGCTAATCCACTCAATAAAACAGTAAGATGTTGTAACTGTTGTGAATACATGACTTGAGTCAGATTAATTTTACAAATAAGATTTAGTGTGTGATAAAGAAGATGATTGATAATTTATAGGAGTAATTGTTTATAAAAATAACACTTCTCATTTATGTGTTTAATTTTCTCTTTTATCTTTAAATAAATATTTATTTGTTGGGCTTATTCAATGTTTGATTCATTACTAAATTTTATCATTACGACTTTATATTTTGATATATCAATTGGTGGTCCATCAAAAGAAGGTTTTAAAAAACATTAGGGAAAAGAAATTTAAATACATCTTTGCATCTCTTCCCCTCTGCCCCCCCCCCCCCCCCGCCCAACACACCTAAATTTTAAGTACAAGCGTGCTCACAATCCATAGTTTAAAACCTATCAAATTAAAAGATGATATGTTTTTTTTTGTTTTTAATTTATTTATTTTTTTATCGTTACAGGATATTGATGACAAAAAAGCCTTATTTTCAGAGCATCTTGGATTGGCAGAGATCCAGAAAGGGATAAGAATAGGAAAAATATTACAGGGAACTTTACATATTAGCAGGGAAAACTACTTGGAAGCAAATGTTGGTGTCAGGGACAAGGATACCATGGTATGCTTATCAATATCACTCACTCTCGTGTTTGATTTCCATTCTTAGTCCAAGTACAAACACTCACTAATCTCCAATTTATATTTTTATTTTTAACAATTTCTTGATGATGATGACCATTGTTGGTGTTGTTAGTATTATTATTATTATTATTATTATTATTATTATTATTATTATTATATTATTATTATATTATTATTATTATTATTGTTATTGTTATTGTTATTGTTATTAGTATTCTTCTTCTTATTATTATTATTATTACTATTATTTGTGTATGCAAATTGATTAATTAATATTTTCGGCACAGAATATAGGAGTGAGAAATATTAGCTCAATAAATAAATAATGTCAAGAGCACTGTCACACGCTTTAGAGAAATAAAAATAATCAAATAAAACAAATCTAGGGATTTAGGTTTAATTTATCTTACTTTTTGAAAATTAATTTTATTTATTTTTTGTTGAATGTGTATGTGACTTATTTGCTGTTATTGATTCGACAGGTGTTCGTACAAGGTCTTCAGAACCTAAATCGGGCTGTCAATGACGATGTGGTTGCTATTGAAATGTTACCAGAGGAACAATGGAGTTGCCCCTCCTCTCTCGTATTGAGGGAGGATGAAGTGAAAGATGAGGAGGATGAAGAGAACAGAGAAAATAATGATAATGTAAGTCAACAAAGCAGTATAATAATTTGAATAGAGCAAGTCAGACTTATTCGATTGGCAGTTGTGATCAATAATGTACTCAAATTCTGTGGAAGACATGTCAACTCTGGACTCGTTCGAGTTATGTCCCTTGCAACCATTGCTAGGGCATAACAAATACATATATTTATATATCAATTATTTTATGGTTTAACAATATAATATCATATATTATGTATTTTTATATTTAAATTCATTTTTTTTTTCTTTATAGGAATCTCTCCTAGAAAATCTTGTTCCCAAAGAATTGCGACAGCCTACAGGAAAAGTTGTTGGGATCATCAAGAGAAATTGGAGACAGTATTGTGGTATTTTACAGCCTTCCATCATAAAAGAGGTCAGTATTTATTTTTTTTTATTTTTTTTTTTTTTAGGTTTTTATTTTTAGATCTCATGGCGGTATAGGGTTTTTAAAAGCAAAAAATTACATTCACTCAACTCAGCAAGTAGATTGTCCCATAAGCGGAACATTTTTTTGGGGGAAAGGATGGGGGGTTTTTATGTAACCTTTCTATTCCTAAGACCTGATATGACAGATAATTTTGTAAATGCCAATATACCCTAATGAGACTTGAGTCAAGTTTACTATGGTAAGTAATAATAATATACAGTTGCATCTCTCTAATCCAAGACTCTACAATCTGAATGTCTCCATTATCTGGGCAGGTTGCCTGGGGATAGATTTGGTTTTTCTTTATTTGTGCGGCTATGTGGTCTTGTGGTATGACACTCGCTTTCGGATTGGAAGGTCCTGGGTTCGAGCCTCGCTCGACGCATAATTGAGTCCTTGGAGAAGGCTCTTTACTCAAATTCTCTCACCATACTCCCGTGTAAAATGAGTACCTGGCCGTTTACAGCGATGTCTCTGTCCGAAAAAATTGTAATTTCACCTAACAGGCGTCTTGTCCCGTCCTTCATGTTAAATGTTGCTGTTGACCAGGGACCCCTTGTAAATCGCTTTGAGCATGTTTAGTTGATATTGCGCTAAATTTTATTTTTATTTGTACGCATTAGGAAATGATTCCACTATCAAGATAACTCTGTGTAATCCGAACAAAATGCTGGGAACAGAGGTGAACAGAGGAGTTCGGATTGGAGAGATGTGAATGTAATTTGAATCTTTCAAACTTATTTTTTTTTTTCTTTTTTTTTTACAGAGAACAAGACACTTGTTCATTCCAGCCGACAAAAAAATTCCAAAGGTGAGAATTGAGACAAGACAGGCAGAGACATTGAGCTCCAAGCGGATTATCGTGGCTATTGACAGCTGGCCCAGGAGCTCCAGATATCCGTTGGTATGTGTGGTAGTCTAAGTCTTTTCAAAACACATTTCATCCTTCTTTATAATGGTTTTAGCACTTGCTTAGTAGGTGAAATACTAATTGTTAAACTTGTTAATAATAATAATAATAATAATGATGACGATGACGACGAGGATGATGATAATAATAATAATGATAATAAATCTCACAAAATGGAAAGCATTCAGTGGTTAACATTGCATGTAAATATATGAATCTTATAATAATAATAATAATAATAATATAATCATCACAACAAATTTACTTCACAATGCACGCAGACATCCTTGGCAGATTAATACAACAGGGAACATAATGTTTTTAATGCATTAAAATAATAGATCTATCATAATTTGTAATATTGCATAATATTATGAGTGTAAAGGAATGTTTTTATTTTTCAAGATGAATAGTGTCATTCTAAATATTCTCTTCTGGGATCGTAGTGAATAACGAGTTAATAAATAAGTTTCACCAATTTCAATTTCAGGGACACTTTGTTCGATGTCTTGGTGAAGTCGGTGATAAAGAAACTGAAAACGAAGTCCTTCTTTTGGAACATGATGTCCCACATAGCAATTTCTCAGAGGCAGTCCTAAGCTTCCTACCTAAAATGCCCTGGACTGTGAAAGAAGAGGTGAGTCTGTGCTTGCTTTGATCATAATCAGTATTAATGTAGGTCTTGTAAAATTCATTTTCCACATTAAAACCTTCTAGAAGAGAGTATATTTTTGATAAGTCAGCAATATACAGGTCTCTTAGGTCATTTAGATTCTGTGATGCTCTTTAAATGAAAGCTCCACTTAAATGCACCAAATTTGATTTGGGGCAGCAAGGCTCAGTGATACGGTCTTTGCTTCGTACCCGAAAGGTACTAAGTTCGATCACTCATGTCATCATGTTGGAAAAAAGATCAACATTGAACAAAAATTGTCTTTCCAGTATAAGGTCTTGATTTAAACCAACCTATCCAAAGGATAGCAAGCAATTGCTATTCTCCATTTCGCACTGTAGAAATAATAATAATAATAATAATAATAATAATAATAGTGCACATTTATTAAGCGCAGCTTATCCCGCTATATTATGCATGCTGTGAGCGCGTGAACTGGGATAAAAACTGGTTCCATGCGCCTTAAGCTCCAAAGGACTTCTATCCTGAGAAAGGATAGTGAGAAATTTGGGCTAAGTTTCTTGCTCGAGAAAAAAAAACCCAAATGACAACAGCTGGTCTCTTGGTTGGATATGCAATGCTTATCCAATCAGCCATCATGCCAAATTTACTGAAATTGTGATAATTTTTTTTTTTTTTTTTTTTTTTTGTGAAGGAAGGAGAGATTGATTATTCAATTGGTTTTCTTTTTTTTTCTGTTGTAGGATTTGAAGCGACGCAGAGATCTACGTCATTTGAATGTATGCAGTGTTGATCCTCCTGGATGTACAGATATTGACGATGCTCTCCATTGTAGGGATTTGGATAATGGAAATTTGGAGGCAAGCTTTGTACTTAATAACATTTGAATATGTGTACAAATTCTTTTTTTTTTTTTATGTTGTACAATCTAAGCCGAAGGACGTATTTTTTTTTAAGAATAATTTTTATATTTTAGCGAGGGCTTTTCATTCATGTGTTATTTAATAACATTGAATATGTTTTAATTAATTTTTTTTTATGTTGTACAATCTTAGTCGAAGGAAGTATTTTTTTTTTTTCATAATTTTTTTTTATTATAGCGAGGGCTTTAAAAAAATTCATGTGTTATTTTATCTCTCTGTCTTTCTCTTTATGATCAGGTCGGTGTACACATTGCAGATGTTTCTCACTTCATTCAGCCTGGCAATGCATTAGATAAAGAAGCTGAAAACAGAGGAACTACTGTTTACCTGACTGACAAGGTGAGACCCCATCGATTTTTTTCTGTTTCATGGATGTGTGTCTATGTGTGTGTGTGTGTGTGTGTGTGTGTGTGGGCAGTATGGCTCAGTGGTACGGTCTTTGCTTCATACCCGAAAGGTACTGAGTTCGATTACCCGCTGTGCTGTGTGGTCTTGAGCAAGTCACCTTGCACTAGCTCAATTTTTCGGTGCTGCACTGTGGCTGACGCCTGAGTCATTCCAGTCTTCCCATGGAACAGACCCTAGAGACAAATTTCCCCTATGGGATGAATAAAAGGAATTTTATTTTTAAATTATTTTAGTCACAGAGAATGCCGTATGCATACAATGTGTTGACATCAAAGTCACAGAGAAATCCATATGCATACAATGTGTTGACATCAAAGTCACAGAGAATGCCGTATGCATACATCAAATTAGATCTGTTCATTATGATTTTTTCATTCCATATATTTTGTACATAAAAGCAAATTGAAAGATCCAAATTAAATGTTTTCTAAATACTAATTGACTATCCGCTCCCTCCGAAAAAAAAAAAAAAACCCACTCCAAGCAACTTTTAGTGTTAAAAAATTCATATATTTATCATTGGTCCATCAGGTTTTTTTTTGTTTGTTTTTTTATTTGTCTACAAGAAAAAAAAAGTAAATTTATATTGTAATTTTCTAATGTCAAGTTTTAATTTCACAGCGAATTGACATGGTACCTGACCTACTCAGCTCTAATTTATGTTCTCTTAGAAGCAAAGTCAACAGGTTAGTGTTATGACATAAGCAGTTATTTTCCTTTCAATCATCTTAAACCAATGGGGTTTTTTACGAAGAACTTAAGTTCATATCTCGTGCATAACTTATCTCTGTCTTGTGGCGATCTCCGTTTCCTACGAACTACGAAGACTTACCACATACTGCTGACTGCAAGACTACTCTACTCGCCAGATCAGACAAAAACGTAAACACGAGAGAACTCATTAAATTTATAAAATTCACTACACATTGCTTTCATTGTTTGTTGTTTCCAGTAAAGTAGATGCTACATTGGTGACCCCGACTTAAAACAACTTAAGAGATAGGTATATATTATTATTATTACTATTTACCAGTTCAACTCTTCACAAGAACATAATAATAATAAACATGTCTATCGACGCCGTAGCATTGAAATTGCCCACATTCTGGACCACTTGTCCTTCAGCGTGGTTTGCACAAAGCGAGGCACAATTTGCCTTACGCGATATAGCAAGCGATGAAACAAAGTACTACTATGTAGTGGCTGCCTTAGACTCAGACACAGCAACTAGAGCCCTTGCTATTCTATCATCACCACCCAAGGAAGGTAAATATGAAATACTGAAAAACTTCCTGCTGTCTGCGTTCGGCCTTTCGGAAACAGAGAGAGCGGAATCTCTACTCAACATGAATGGTTTGGGCGACTTAAAGCCATCTGAGTTAATGGGCAGGATGTTAGTGCTCCTCGGCAAACACAAGCCCTGTCTGCTCTTCAGACAGTTATTCTTAAGACAACTTCCAGCAAACATCAGACTTCAATTAGCAAACTCGTCCAACCTGGATGATTACAGGGCACTTGCCAGAGAAGCTGACAATTTTTTCTACGCTGCTCACTCAAACTCTAACTCCTTTTCAATTTCTCATACTACTTGTGAAGTTGACACACCAACCATGACCAGTGAAATAGATTCCCTCTGCTGGTACCATCAACGGTTTGGTTCAAATGCCCGTCATGTGCACAAACATGCAAACTCTTCAATTCATTTAAGAAAAACAAGAAGAACCAGGGAAACGCCAAGCCGGGTCAACAGTAAATTCTGCTGTCGACCCGGATTCTTACTCAGCCAACGCGCCCACATCAAAAAATCTCCAACTCATCGTCGTCGATGAAAATTCAAACCGACGTTTTTTAGTAGATACTGGAGCTCAAGTATCTGTCACACCCGCCTCTGTGCCAGACAAAAGCTTGGGTTCCACTGATCTCGCATTACAAGCTGCTAATGGTTCTACAATAAAAACATACGGATGCTTCGAAACTAACATACGTATTGGATCGCGTTCATTCAATGCACGACTTATCAAAGCTGATGTCAAACGTCCCCTACTTGGAGCAGATTTTCTACGTCATCATAATCTGCTTGTGGATATTCGTGGTCGACGCCTTATCGACGCTGAAACGTTTTCGCACGTACCTTGTTCAGTAAGTTCAGTTTGCGCAAACGCCAAACTCTCACCACTCGAGCCGAACTGCAATGCATTCAGAAAATTATTGAATAACTATCCAGAACTACTTCAACCAACATTTTCAACGGCAACTGTGAAACATGGCGTGCAACATTTCATCACAACCAAAGGTCGCCCAGTATTCGCACGTGCTCGTCGCCTGGCTCCAGAAAAACTCTTGTGTGCAAAAAAAGAATTTTTGGAAATGGAGAAAATGGGCATAATTCAAAAATCAAAGAGCCCTTGGGCTTCCCCATTACACATGGTCCCCAAGGCTGATGGCACAATGCGTCCCTGCGGAGATTTTCGTCGACTTAACGATGCTACTATACCAGATCGATATCCTGTCCCACACATTCATGATTTTACAGCAAACTTAGACGGTAAGATCATCTTCTCGAAGATCGACCTTGTCAGAGGATACCACCAAATTCCAGTCGCTCCAGAAGACGTCCCAAAAACGGCAGTGATAACCCCTTTCGGCCTTTGGGAGTTCTTAAGAATGCCATTTGGATTAAAAAATGCAGCACAAGCATTCCAACGTTTAATGGACTCCATTTTACAAGATTTAGACTGCGTATTTTGTTATTTAGACGACATTCTGGTTGCAAGTTCAACTGAGGCAGAACACATGGAACATCTCAAAATCGTATTCGAAAGACTTAGAAACCAAGGCCTCGTTATCCGTCTTGAGAAATGTCTTTTCGGTGTGAGATCTCTTAACTTCCTTGGCCATCACATCTCGCATTCTGGATCTGTCCCAATGGCGACAAAAATTGAGGCTGTTAAACAATTTCCACAACCAAAAACCATCAAGTCACTTCAAGAGTTCCTCGGGATGTTGAATTTTTACCATCGTTTCATTCCGAGACTAGCTGAAATACTTCGACCCCTATATAGTGCTTTGAAAGTCAAAAAACAACGTCAAGCACTTACGTGGACGCAAGAAATGGTGAAAGCCTTTACTGACGGTAAAAATGCACTAAGTAACGCTACAATGTTAGCCCATCCTTGCTTGAACTCACCCCTCGCTTTAACGTCTGACGCCTCCGACCAAGCTGTGGGCGCTGTCCTTGAACAACTTAATCATCAAGGTAATTGGGAACCATTGGCATTTTTCAGCAGGCAGTTACGTAAACCTGAACAGAAATACAGTACCTTTGATAGGGAGTTGCTTGGTATTCACTTAGCCATCCGTCATTTCCGTTTCATCATTGAAGGGAGACAATTCGCTATTTTTACTGACCATAAACCATTAATCCATGCCATGTCCAAATCAACTGAACCATGGTCAGCTCGTCAACAAAGGCACTTATCTGCCATATCCGAGTTCACAACTGACATCCGACACATTTCTGGAAAAAACAACACTGTCGCAGATTGTCTCTCAAGAGCAGTTACAAACTCAGTCTCAATTGGCATCGACTATCAAGCTATGGCAGAATCCCAAGAAAATAGCATTGACATACAGGCTTACAAAACTGCATTAACAAGCCTCAAAATCGTCAAAACATCCGTTGACTCGGGTCCAGAGTTAATTTGTGACATCTCAACTGGCTACCCAAGACCTATCGTTCCTACCAACTTCAGAAGACCGTTTTCGAAATTATTCACAATATGAGACATCCTGGAGTTAAGGCCACAGTCAGACTTATCAGCAAGAAGTTTATCTGGCATGGTCTTAAGAAAGAAGTGTCAGCATGGGTTAAGCAATGTCACAACTGCCAATCTTCGAAAATTCAAAAACATATACGAGCACCGTTAGAAACATTCCATGTCCCAGGAAAGCGATTCTCACATATAAACATTGACCTCGTTGGACCATTACCTCAGTCAAGGGGGTTCACCCATCTCCTTACTATAATTGACAGGAACACCCGATGGCCTGAGGCAATACCGTTACAAACCACAACAACAGAAGAATGTGCAAAAGCCCTGATCTCCAATTGGATCTCGCGGTTTGGTATTCCTGTTGATATGACTTCTGACAGGGGCTCACAATTTACATCCACAGATGGCCAGTCAACTTGGTGTGCAGATTCATCACACAACTGCGTATCACCCTCAGTCCAACGGCATGATTGAACGGTTTCATCGGTCCTTGAAATCATCCCTCAAAGCTCGTCTAATAACTCCAAATTGGGTGGATGAACTACCTTGGGTTCTGCTTGGTTTAAGAACTTCACCTAAGGATGATATCGGTCATTCTCCAGCTGAATTAGTATACGGAGAACCTTTAACAATCCCTGGAGAGTTTATACCCGACCATCCTTCAGACTTCCACGCTAAAGACTTTTTGGCAACCTTTCGGCAAAACGTGTCCCTTCATTCACCACGGCCAACACATCATCACGGCTATCATCAAACAAATTTACCCAAGAACTTGATGTCAGCAAAATATGTTTACATCCGTGTTGACACCCACCGAGGACCCCTTCAGAAGCCGTATACAGGTCCCTATGTTGTCATAACCCCTGGAGATAAACAATGCCTGATCGATGTTGGTGGCAAAGCAGAACGGATTTCGATTGACCGACTTAAACCTGCATTTGTCGATTCTACGCAACCAGTTTCCCTTGCCACCCCACCTCGTCGTGGACGCCCACCGAATACGAACAGAAACATACAAAACTTCCGTACTGCTTCTGATGATACTAACGTAGTGCCTACTAAGAAGCTATCTCGATCAGGACGTACCATTAAACGACCTCGGTACTACGAAGATGACTAGTCCGTGTTTGGGGGGGCATGTGTGGCGATCTCCGTTTCCTACGAACTACTAAGACTTACCACATACTGCTGACTGCAAGACTACTCTACACGCCAGATCAGACAAAAACGTAAACACGAGAGAACTCATTAAATTTATAAAATTCACTACACATTGCTTTCATTGTTTGTTGTTTCCAGTAAAGTAGATGCTACAGTCTCTCATATTTACACACAATTCAGAATTGAAATAGTAAATCTCTTTTTCGTTTTTTAAAAAATTGGAGAAAGGTGATTGGGGGAGGGGGGGGGAATTGTTTAGCCATAATTATTTTTTCACAATCTGAGAATATATTCTATAAATAGGACGGAGGTCAAAATTGGTCTGTATAGCCCATGGAACACGGTATTACTGACAAATCTAAAAGTTATAAAACTTTTTTACAGATTGATATACGAGTGAGTACCTTACAAACCTTTCATAAATTAAGGGTAATTCTATCACCCGATGACTCAAATTATTATTTATGCCATTTATAAAACCTGCTAGGGCATAATGATCGGTCATTTGATGTTGGGAATCACCATCTAGCCACCCTGTTGCCAGATTCATATGCACGCATCTACAAACTTTATTACTGGACCGAATTTGATCGTTGACCCCTCAAAAGGTTTCAACACACTCAGATTCTAGCAGGCTTTTTGGCTGCTCCAGAGAGCGTGCTAGAATCCAGTGAGTAATGTATCACACTTTAGTCTTCTTGACAGAGAGAAGAATGAATTTTTGCCCAGCAATTATTGATCATTCTTACCTTACAGATTCGCCTTTTCTGTGTTGTGGGAAATGACGCAAGATGGAGAAATTGTCAAAACAGAGTTCATGAAAAGCATCATCGATTCTAAGGTATTTCCTGAGAATATTTTCTATTTGTAATCCTCCTTGAGCTTCAGCTTTTTAATATTGTGCAATATCCTAGATCCTCTGAAATGTGCTCAAGTAGTCCCAAACCAAAATCAACACCTCACATGTAAGAAGACATGGCAGCTGTAGGACACTATCACAGTTTTTTTTCTCGATAGAGACGCTGCTGTTTTGGACTAGTACTCATTTTACACTTGAGTGCAATGAGAATATGTGAGTAAAGAGCCTTTTTCCAAGGACACAACTTTGGGATTGAACTTTAACCAGGAGCCCTTTAATTGTTGCAATTTTACGAGCGATAAATTTCGATTCTGCAGATTTTTGGAAGAACATGTTCAGATTTTTTCCTCCAAAATGGGAATTGTGTGTTGGAATATTTTGTGGGAATTTGAATGTTATATTACTATTACTGTTTTGAAATTTAACTATATGCATATTCATATTTTTAGAATGATCATTTTCAATTTTTAAAAAAAAAGGAAATCCTGCTTCTTATCCTAAAACACTTTTATTTTCTCGACTTTTGATTTTTAGGGAATAAAATGCAGATTTCTTATTTATTAATGACTGTGACTATTATAGGACTGTAATAATGATAATTTTTATCATTTTTACCTCAAATGAGAGAAAATACTTGCTGTGGGTGTTGATTTTTCTATTAAGAATTCCAATTAGGTGTTGATATGATTCTGATGTGTCGTTTTAATAAATTGTCCAGGCTTCCCTAACATATGCCGAAGCTCAGATGAAGATTGATGACGTCAAGGCCAACGATGCTTTGACCGTCAGTCTCAGGGGTCTCAACCGATTGGCCAAGATACTCAAGAAAAAGAGAATGGACAATGGGTGAGTTTGTGGAGATTTGTGCTTGATTTTTTGTTGTTGTTTTTTTTCCAATGCTTTTTTTTTAAACAAGCCATTCTGGATAACTTAGTATAGATATAAAAATATATAAGCTGTTTTGTTATTTGATTTGATTTTTTCTATGACTGACGCTATTCAAGAAATAATGAAGCTAAACATTAATATTATATTCAGGATCTCCCTCCAGGACAAAAAAAATATAAGCAAGATTTTTTTTGGTCTACAACAACCCATGACTTATACTATTCAAGCTATAATAAAGCTAAATATTTATTTTAGATTTAGAATTACCTTTATGGACCAAAAAAAAGGCAAGATTGTATTTTTTATTTTTAAAATGTTTGTACAACAGACCCTCTACTTAAAAAGATTCAATCAAAGTATACAGATATTTGGGGGGTTGGGGGGGGGGGGGGGGGGGGGATTCCAATGTTGTCCAAATTCTGAAGTTTTGTTCGAGATTGAGATTTGAAAAGTTGAATTTCAGTTTAAAAATGAGTGAAATTGTAGTTATTTCATTCAGAAATGCCAATTGAACTACAGAGTGAAAATTTAACGAGCAGGCACTGGTGTGAGATCTGAAAAGGTGTGTTTGAAACAGTGCCAGACAAAGCAGAAAGAAAAATACAAGAAAAGAATCATCCTAAATAATACTATTTTGCACTACTGTTGACAGGGCTTTCAGTCTTGTATGTATATATTATGCATTGTTCTATTATTTTGGTTATCTTCTATAAGCGTGTGTGTGTGTGTGTGTGTGTGTGTGTGTGTGTGTGTGTGTGTGCTTTGTATGTCAGGTTAAAGATATATGTTTGAACACCACATTTACATGAGTACATTTAAGTTGAAATACTATCTTTACCACGTGTATCATTATTGAAATCTTTAATCAATAGATTTATGGCATTACTATTAATATTAAGGGCCTTCAAGGGATTTTATCCTATTTTGCCCTATACCATATGTTATGTTATGTTATGTTATGTTACTTACTAAAAAACATCAGCCTGGTTACTAGGAGGTCTGAGATTCAATCCTCAGTAAGGCTGGTTGATTTTTATTTTTTATTATTTTTTCTTGCATATTTCTTTCTGCTTTATCTAGCACTGTCTAAAACCTTTTCATATTTTCACAATCGAGCTACATTATGCCATTCCTAAAGAATTTTAAAGATACAATTCATATGAAGAAGGATGAATTTCATGATTTTTTAAAAGGTTTATTCATATATTTTATTTTCTTCAAATTCGGAATTTTCTGTAAAAATGTACAGTGATATTTAGTCCATTATCCCTGGTTGTGTACTTAGAATTGAAACAGGAGGGATGACATACCATGCCATTGATCTCACTACGAATCACATCACCTTGCATAGATAGTACCACGTAAATAGTTCTGATGTTTCTTGATTTAGCAATCTGGAGAAGGAATAGACAAATTGAGAGTATAGCTCTAAATCTAGATGGTAGACTATCATAGTCCAAACCTACAGCCATTTTGGGTAATGACGGAAGTGAGCTTTAGGGTGTCCCATTTTAGCTCTTTGAAAAGTTGGCTGTTATTATTAAAAAAGAATTCTTTTGTTTTCAAATCATCACCAGAGCTCTAAGTCTGGCTTCAACAGAAATTCGTTTCCACGTGGACAGTGAGACTCATGATCCCATCGATGTTCAAGTCAAAGAATTGAGGTATTTTATATTAAATTTTTGTAAATAAGCAATAAGTACATTCACATCCCCCTCCCCTTTCCCCTCCTTCCTCCTGCCCCCGCTACTCTCTATTGACAGTAATAGATAGCATTGATGGATATTTCATATTATTTTGGTTTGTGTTTTTGTTTTTTTTCTCAAACTTGAATTAAACATTTTTGTTGTTGTTGTAATCGAGACATTATAATCACTAGTCAATCTAGTATTATGTCATAATTTTAATTAATAATCGTAATACACAGAATAAGGAGTTTTTTTATACCTTTAGTTCAAGAAACTACGTTTATCCTTTTAAATTAAAGCAATTCGATTTAACCAATTTTTATAATTTAGACTCTAAATTTAGTTGTAAGCATCTGGGTCATTCTGACACAGTATCACATTTGTGTATATTCCTTTTTGTTTTGCAAATTTATTTTTCAGATTTTTGAGAGGATTTTCTTATGCATCTTTTGACCTCTTATCTTGTTTTTGTTTTTCCTTTGGATATTGATGTTTTTAATTAATATGAAGTGGGATTTGAGTATTTTAATGATTTCACATTTTCTAGAAAGTACAGGAGAATATATAATTCCTTTTTTTCAGTTGGAGCACATGACTTGATCTTGCCCAACACTGGGCTGAGAATAAATTGTGTTGTGACTTACATTCATCATCGATTGCTCTATACTTACTCATAACATAGAGAAAATATACTCGATTTGACTATGACATTTCTGACATGTAGACATAGTAAATCTTTTTTATAATGTATTATCCTATATTACATCTTATGCTTAGAAACCAATGATTCTACATGAATGATGATTGGACTGTCTGCTCTAAATAAACATTAACTACCTATCTTTTGACTAGGGGTGAAAGTTGTTTGTTATTCCTGGAATTTCTGAAAAATTTAGATTTTTTTTTCTTAACCTGCGCTGTAATTTTTTTTTCTATCATGCAGATTCACCAGGAGAAATTAGAAAGTTAACTTGTGTTGTTAGATTGCTGTGCTTTGAATCACTTCACATTTAGGGATTTAAACCTCACCACGGGCAGGGATGCCCTTTGCTGAAATTTTAAAAAGCCTGAAATATGTCTCATAACCAGCATATTTCTTGCAAAGCTTCTCTTCATCAGATGCTATCAGCTTTAAATCATAGAAAAGGATACATTATATCCATCTATTTTCCCCTTTATTGCTGCAGCCTTTAAACAACCAATACTTTCATCTTTAAAAAAGAATTAACTCACCAATACCGAACAAGATCAGCCTAAAAATTCAAAATAGCCGGTTTTCTGGCTAAAACCGGACAAAGAACAACCCTGATGGGGTTGTTCAGGGAAATTGATTGACCTCAACTTTCACCCTTGCTTTTGACTAATTTCATATGACAATCATTATCTCTTACAGAGAAACAAATTCCATGGTAGAGGAGTTCATGTTGCTTGCCAACATTTCTGTAGCAGAGAAGATTGTCAATGAGTTTCCCGATAGCGCTTTGTTGCGTCGCCACCCTGCCCCTCCTGCTTCAAATTTTGAACCACTTTTCAAGGCTGCCTCCTCCAAAGTAAGTATTATTTTTGTCAATCAACATTGCAATTTGGATATTATCAAATCAGTTTAGTTATTTATTAGAATATGACTTTTTGCATATCTGCCTACTTTTACGGATCGTCCGTAATTGTTACGAAAATTAGGTAACAATTTTGGACATACGGAAATGGAAGAAATATTACGGATTTTGATTTCACAGCAATTTGGTCGTAGTATTAGAGGGATAAAAAAAAAACAATTATTTTTTAAATTTTAAGTTCCAGCAGTTATCAATGAAAGAGAAAAAAAAGTTCCCTTAAAGTTATAAAGGCTACTGCTCAGTTCACGCTCATGATAGCTTAGTTAATTGCCAGCTCGTAATGGTGGAGGTCAACAACATTTATTTTACGTATAGAAGCTTGTAGATACGCAGTTATTTTTTCCTTTTTTGTTTTGTTGTTAATTGGTGGATTATTACTAAAATTGTACCATTTATTACTGATGAATTTTGTGTTGGCTACTGATTTTGAAATGTTCAAGTAGACAGGTATACTTTTTGTACTGTATTGTATAAATTGGATTTTTACAATAAACATTACATATATTTAACCTGTACTCCTATCTTTTAGGGATTTTTTTTTCTTCTTCCCTCTGCCATAAATAAGTGAAGATTTATTGATTGTACAGGGGAACTGACTGCTCAGTTGATAGAGCATTCACCTCCCTCACAAAGAAACCAAGGTCCATCCCAGGCGCAGTCGAGATCTTTTTCTGACCCCTGTCCACCCAGCATTGATTGGGTAACTGGGTTTGCTAAAGCTAGCGTCCTATCCAAAGAATAGCAAGCAATTGCTATTTTCAGTGTCATGCTTCAGAAACTGGGATAAATCCCAGCTCCCAGGGCCTAATGGCTCTGAAAGACAGGCAGAGCACAGGATATAAGGTTAGAGCTGGATGTCCAGATTTCTATAACTCATAATGCTCATAGAGCTTCTTCACAATGCTCCTTTTATTTTTCTTGCAGGCTTTATATCTTACTGTAAAAGTCACCTGTAAGGAACCCTTTTTTTACTACCACTCTTACAATATCCATAACTGCCTGCAAACTGGCACTAATTCAATTAAAATCTGAGTCCAGTGGGATAGGTATGC
Source organism: Berghia stephanieae (assembly GCF_034508935.2). Classification (NCBI taxonomy): domain Eukaryota; kingdom Metazoa; phylum Mollusca; class Gastropoda; order Nudibranchia; family Aeolidiidae; genus Berghia; species Berghia stephanieae. The sequence continues at coordinate 59,971,188 of NC_088366.1, read as the reverse complement.
CTTACCCAAATATGCCATTGTGGGACGAGAAATTACAACAGTTACCCATCTGGTCTTAAAGGATGTTCAACATTGCTTGTCGTTTGTACGAGGCAAGACATCTTACCACACAATCTTTGATTCCATTGATGGCGTTTAACTTTAATCTGTCAAACAGGGTTTTCACATCGATGTGTCAAGTGGCAAAAGCCTGGCAGAAGGCCTGGACAAGGCGGTGGTGCCAGACAACCCTTACTTTAACACCATGATCCGAATTATGACCACTCGCTGTATGATGCAGGCTGTCTACTTCTCCAGTGGCACGCTGCAACCTGCAGAGTTTCAGCACTATGGTCTGGCCACGCCCATCTACACACATTTCACTTCTCCCATCCGAAGGTCAGTAGTAGGTCACTAGCTAAAACAGACTCTTACCTTGTCACTTCTTTCTTTCAGCAATTATTATGATAATCAAATTTTTTTTTACTTTTTGATGTGAGGAAATGAATTATTACTATATTATGAATTTTTTGTTTTACATTTTGTATATAATAGTCTATATTAAAATACTAATAGCATAATCTGTCATCATCATTCATCACACATCATCATATTATTGAAAAGGTATATTTCTATGAAGACAACACTGTTATATTTTTGCCTTGTATTTTTAAATTCTTTTTGGTGATTGTTTTTCAATTCCCAGGTACTCAGATATCATAGTCCATAGATTGCTGGCCACTTGTATTGGAGCAGATGTCTCATATCCTGATCTTCTTGATAAATCAAAAATACAGGTAGGCTTGGATGGAAGAAAAATAATTCAATTCTCTTACATCAGAACTTGGATTTTTATGTGATTTTTTTGTTTCCTTTTTTTAATTTCTTTTTTTTTATTTGGGGGGGGGGGGGGGGAAGTTGTGTTTTTTTTTTTTATATATATAATGAAGTGAATGCTCAAAAATATAGAAAAACTCTTTTAATTTTATGCCTTTTTCTATAACAGTTTGAATTTTATTATTAATAATTTTAAAAAAGGTCACTTCTAAAGATTTTTTTTTACTTTTCATAATTGTGATGGAGTCTTTCAACCCCCCCCCCCCCCCCCATGGTGCACTGGGAGATCTGTTGCTGAGTCTTTTATCCCCAAATATTTCTATTTCCAGGTTGCTCTCTGTCCCTATAGCTCAGTTGGTAGAGCACTTGCTTCACAATCAAAGGGACTGAGATTGATCCCGGGTGCAGTTGAGGTTTTTTCTCTCCCCCCTGTCCACCCAGCAGTGATTTGGTAGCTTGGGTCTGTTAGATCTGGTGAAAAGTACTTTAGGATAGACTAGTGTCCTGTCCAAAGGGTAGCAATCAATTGCTGTTGTCTGTTTCACGCTCTGGCTCCATAAGCCTAATGGCTCTGAACGACAACTTCACCTTTCTGTCCTTGTCTTGGAATTAAATTACTTAGTTTAGACCTGGCCCTTGACTTAGAGGGAAGTAATCTAGATACATGCCGTTCAGTCTTGTGTTATTGAGTATACATTTAAAATACGAACGTTACATATTTTTTCTATTTAGACCATTTGTAACAACCTGAACTACAGACATAAAATGGCTCAACATGCTGAGAGGGCTTCTGTCAATCTACACACTCATGTAAGTTATTATTAGATAAAGATCTGAACAAGTATGTATGAAAGGTGCCAGAGAAAAATACAAGAAAAAAACATCAATAAGTGTGTATTAAAGATGCCAGACAAAGCAAGAATGAAAAGTACAATTAAAAAAACATCCCAAAATAATCAGTTGACCTCGACTGGGGATCGGACCGCAGACCTTCTGATTACCGGTCAGACGTGTTACCATCGTAATAGTAGCACATCTGGCCAGTAATCAGAAGGTCTGAGGTTCGATCCCAGTCGAGTTCAACTGATTTTTTGGGATGTTTTTTTTTTTTCTTGTATTTTTCATTCTTGCTTTGTCTGGCATCTTTCATACACATTTGTCCAGATCTTTATCTTACACCGATACCTGCTCCTTAATTTCTTAATTTGATATTTTCAATACTGTATTATTAATCAAGTAAACTTGTAAGGAAATTAATAGAAAAATATACCACCTAATTTCAGTTTCATCTCATGAATTATGCTTATCGATAGTTAAGAATGTGAATTTATATTGTCATCCACATTTCACTCATACAGATGTTTTCATTTCAAAATATCATGCACAAAATTTAGCTTAATCAGTCAGTTATAATAAAGAATAAAATTCGCAATTGACAGGAAAGGAATTTTTTCAACTCAAGAATCATTCCTGTATTTTTTAAATAGATATTTTAAAATATTTACTCATATATCTAATTCTAGTTTGAATATCTTAGTAGATATATTTAGTCTAAATCATTTTGAAAATATGCTTTTAGAGAAGGGTTGAAATTATATTTTATTTTAAAGTAAATACTGTTTCTCTTCTCTTGAAATACAGTTGTTTTTAAATGAAAGTATTGAATATTTAGAAGTTTGTTTGTGACAGGTCTTTTTCATAATTTGTTTACACAACATTCACATGAAAAACGACACTTAGATTGAGTACACTAGTTGTGTTGTATGTCTTATCTATAGCTTATTTTTCAACCAAATTCAATTTTTTTTATTTATTTGGAAAGGTCTATTTAAATATTTTTGTGCTACTTTGTGTATGTCTTCTTGGCGATATAAACCAGGATTTAAATATTTTTTTTCTGAACAATACTTAACACACTGAATAATTTTATATATTTTTAAATGTTTCATTCATCAAAAGTCAATACATTTTTTTGGGGGGAGTGGTCTATTTAAATATTTTTGTGCTACTGTAAGCATGTCTTCTAGGCGATTTAAATTTAAACCAGGATTATCTTTTTTCCTTTTTATGAACAATACTTCTGATAAATTTCATATTTCAGCTATTTTTCAAGAACCGTATCGAAGACGAAGATGGCACAGTTTTGTTTGTGAGAAAGAATGCATTGCAGGTCCTCATACCCAAATATGGCTTGGAAGGCACTGTGTTCCTCAATAGTGCTGGTGGCTCCCAATCCTCGGTCCTGTTTCATTATGACGAAGAGGTGATATAGCTTAGCACAATTAACATCAAAGATCTGAAAAAGTTTGTTTGAAACAGCGCCAGACAAAGCAAGAAAGAAAAATAAAAGAAAAAAAAACATCCCAAAAAATCAGCCTGCCTCTTCAAGGAAGACTGAGATTTTGGGATTCTTTTTTTTTCTTGTATTTTTCTTTCTTGCTTTGTTTGGCACTGTTTTAAACACACTTATTTTCACATTTTTATCTTACACTAGTGCCTGTTCCCTAATTTGTCACATTTAACATTGGGTGCTTGTGTGGATCAACTCTTTGTGTTTATAGTTATTCTTTTGGTTTGATGTATTATTTATGAGATTAACCAAGCATTTTAAAAATAAAAGTAGTGAAAAGTTTCGAAAGGCTTTATCTCTTAGTATAAGGTCTTTTTAAAAAGTCAATGATTTATCCCTTCAGGTGTAATTTGTAATTTACAGCACAGTCTATATTCCTCGTCCTTGCTTGATACAAGTATTTAAGACGAGGAATCAGTGAAGACGAGGATTGTGTGAAATTTGTACATTGAAAATAGGGAAATTATAAATTTCAGATTTGTATGAGTAATTTGTGAAAACAAAGAATAAGAGGATGAGAAATGCATGCTGCACTGGACTTTTTACTAAATTATTATTATTATAATAATAATTATTATTATTATTATTATTATTATCATTATTATTATTATTATTACTATTATTGTTGTTGTTGTTGTTATTATTATCATTATTGTTTATTATATAACATCATCATCATCATTATTATTATTATCTTTCCTTTTCTCTAAATGAGTTTTAGTCTGATCTTCTGTACAGCAATTTCCCTTAATCTTTCTCCACCCAACCCCCCTTTCTTTCTGACATTTCATAGAATAATACGCAGACATCAGGAGATGTGACCTTTCATGTTTTTGACCCAGTCGTGGTACAATTGAGTATTGACAGGTCCAACATTCAACACATGAAACTCTCGCTAAAGCTGGTGAAACCAAAGGTAGGGAAAACAATTTGCCAATTGGAATCTTGTTAACTGTTGACCTTGGGGGTCCCCATAGCTCAGTTGGTAGAGCACTCGCTTCACACGCAAAGGGACCGAGATCCATCCCAGATGCAGTTGAGAATTTTTTCTGACCCCCCCCCCTGTCCACCCAGCAGTGAATGGGTTGCTTAGTCTGTTAGAGTTGACGGAAAGGAAATTACTTTGCGATAGACTAGCATCCTATCAAAAGGATAGCAAGCAATTACTATTGTCCGTTTCACGCTATAGAAACTGGGATAAACTCCAGCTCCATGGGCCCAATGGCTCTGAAGGACTACTTTATTTTTTTTTTAACTGTTGACCTTACATTCATTTTAATGCGACATGCTGAAAATTTAGTAGTGTAGTTTTGCATGAAGTTTGGAGGATCTAAAACTCCTAAATTAATATGCTTTTATTGAAAAAGAATGAATGCAGTTTCTTTATACTGCAAAAATGTCAGATTTTGTCATTCTGATCATTTTTTTAGATTGGGTTATATCAGGCCGTGTCATAAGTTCGTTTTCGTGATGTTCGCCACAAAAATACTCCAATACTAAGTTATTTGAACAAACTAGGGTAAAATTTGCTTACATTAGTTTTTCTGGGTCAAATGAGGGAAATCATACCAAAGACTGACGATCTAGCATTAATATTTTATGACCATTTCAAAGTGTAAAAAAAGTATGACAAAATTGATAATCTGTTCATACTTTTTGAACTTTTAAGAAAATATTTTTGCTATTCTTTTGTCGTTAGATTGCCAGTTTTTAAAGGTTTATTTTACATTATTTACAATGATATAAACCGATGAAATGCCTTTTTTTCTTTCTGTACTTAGTTTTTTTTTCAAAATACCCTAGTACTAGTATTGGTGGAGGATTTTTGTGGCAAACATCACAAATACGACCTTTGGCTCAGACTCATATTAGAAGTTTTATCGCTATTTATCCACGTGATTTTATCACATTGTTATTCATACAAATTGTTTCAAGTATGAATACATCGTATTTCAGGAGGCAGTGATGATTCCTGGAATTTGGGATTTTCTTTGAAATCTTCCGCTGTTTTTGCAGTGTCAAACCTTTTTCTATGAAAAGCACTCAGGTGGCTCCATGGTAGATGGATGAAAAAAATCATCTTCATGTCTTGTGTCAAATTTTGACACCTGTGCCCAGTTGCATAAATTTTGGTGACACTCGCATTTTTATGACGTTAGCCTAAACAGGGTGGCAACAAATGTCAAAAGTAACACAAGGCCAATGGTGTCCTTGGATGAATAGATGTTGGGTAGGAATTGGAAAAAAAAAATAGAAAAAAATCAATTCATAACTCACTCTCTCTGTCTCTCTCTTTTCATGTTTTGTATTTAGAAGTCATCTTGTCATAGAAAGATAAAATATTACAATAAGCAAGGGTGATTATCGACTCTGAAAGCAATTGTTCAAATTATTAATAATTTACTATTTTTCCTTTGTTTAGATAGACTATGTTTTGCAAGTTGTTAGATATTTATGAGTCTAATTTATAAACTGCATAAACACTAGGTTGCAGTAACATAGCCTTTGGACCAAAAAATTATCTTCTCTTGATGTAGATAGCAGTTTGATTAATATTGTAAGCTTTTAAAATTATTTTCCAGAAAGGACAATTCATTAGATGTAATGCAATTTTTGTATTTCGGCGTGAGTTTGCCCAATGGACTGATACACTTTCCTCCTTTTTGACAAATTTCCATTATCATCACTGAGGAGGCAAAAATATCTTTGGTCCATGAAATATCAGGCATTGAAACAAAGTTACAGAGATCTTGGTTTGATTTTGCATGGATATTGGATAAATAATGTCAATGCCAAATCATGTGAAACGAATGAATGGAAAAATGTTCAAAATTTGCAAAATGGGTGCATGCACTGCGCACATTATTTCAATGGATTTGAAAGCAAAATAAATTCCATTACATTTTCATTTATTTTCTTGGTTTATCCCCCCCATCTTTCCTTAGATTCCTGGCTTCAGTGTCCCATCCGTTATTGAAAGTGGAAAAACGCACACAGATGCTCCTACAAATGCCAAAAAAGGTGGAAAGCCTCCGGAGAAAAAAAGAAAAATGAAACATTAAAGAATTATCTCGTATTGTTGAATACAGTTTGGTTGTTTTCAGAGATGAGCAGTTTGAATTTGAATTTCTTCCTTTTTTTTCTCAATACTTTTTATAAAATATTTATTGAAAATGTTTTATTTACTATTTTATCCATGCCTCTTACTCAGCACCAACATTTGGAGAGTATTTAACTGTTATGTTATGCTCGTTCATGTCACCCAAACTTAGAATATTTGTGTAATATCAAAATCATAAAAAATATTTACTCAACCAAAATAAGTTTTAAAAAAGATTTTAAGCAATTTTTTTCGAAATTTTGTTCAATAATTTTGTAAGTGAATTAAGAGAACAAAAAGAAAATCTCATTACATGAAAATAAAATTTACTTCCCTATTCCATTTTGAAATTTCTCTTTTTCCTTCGTTGCCATGAATGAAACATGTTAAGATACCAAGAGCTGTAACTGTTGCTTTAGTTTTATTGCTCTTTGTATGACTAATGACAATTCTTCCACCGCAGTGTGTTCATATAATCATATTCTGCTGAATTGGCATTATATCACTAACATTTATGGGTGAAGATACTTGTACTCACTGGCGCTGATATAACCTAAATGTGTTGCAAGAGCCGTAAAACTCTTAAAAACAAAAACAAAAACAATACTCGTACACTGATCTGTATGAAAACGGGTTACCTAACAATGCTATTGATTGCGTGTTTGCTTTTATGCATATGTTGGATGTTTACACACAAAGAAATATGGAAAACAATAAATCTATATAATTCATGGATGTATCGAATGGAATACCATACTCCAGGAGTTTTTGGGAATTTTGTCCTGTACCGTATGAATGAATGTAATTACAAAAAGTTGTCATTTAAGTAAATGAACATTTATGGGTTGAGCAAGTTGCTAATTTCTGAAAACAACTATACATATTTTTTAATAATTATAATTTTACAATTCACCTTCTATGTATCAGTATCAGTATGGGTGAATGAAGTGTCGATTAAAATTAAATTGTAAGTGAATTATCATTTATTATTCGTAAGTGAGAATTTGCAAAATAAAATTTTTTACTTGGTCATTGCATTTGAGTTTCTTGTTTTAAAAATGTGTTTTATTATAATGAAGGTTGCAGTAGATTTGATGCATTCATTATCAGTACACAAACTAAATAATCCAGATTCACCTTATCTCAGAATGTTGTTGTTTGTTTGTTTTTAAGGGTTTTACGGCGCTTGCAACACATCTAGGTTATATCAGCGCCAGTAAAAAGGAAGAAAATGGGATAGTAAAAAGTTCTAGAATTACAAATAAAGCACCCAAGAAAAAGTAAGACATAGGGGAACTGGGAACAAATAGGGATCAGATGTAGATTCCAAGAGCACACTAATATCTCAGAATGTGGAATTATAAATTATATTGATGGCTGACCATGGATGGTGGAATTTATTACGCTTCAACAGTCGTGATATCACTCCCTGGTAATGACGCATAGTAACTTAATAACTGATTCTAAACTCTCGGAACAATACGCAAGAACATCATCATTGAAATTGAACCCCAAATTAATAAAATCATTCTACGGAAAAGTATGCCGCCGACTTAAGACGTAGATAAAGACCACAGAAACACGTGTTTCGGCTATATATAAATTGAGTGACTCCATTTTATTATATATATACAGTAAAATTACTTTAAACCGAAAGAAGCTAAACCGAAAAATACCTTAAACCGCAAAGAATTTAATAAATTGTACTAGTTGCTTCATTATCTTTGTACTAATTCTTACGATGAACCGAAATACTTCTAAGAAGGACTTTCTTTAAACTGAAGTAACATGAGAGCACCTTCCCTTTTTCTCTCTTTATTTTTCTTCAAAAATTCGGGAAGGTGGCCCCACATAATAATGCCCGGCGATATTAAAACAAAGAGCGTAAGTATAAGATGAGGGTGAGGGGTGGGCAAACACTTCAATCACTGCACTTGGGTTTGGCCAGCACCATGATCGCAGACTGGAATAGGAAGACAACGGGTGACTGGCAGTCGAAAAATGAGGAAAGAGGGGGAGTTGGGGTGTTGATGCTTTGGAACTGACTGGATTTTCAACACGACAATAAGGAGGGGGGGGGGGGGGGGGGGTGGTAAACAACTTACCATTGACATGCCATTTCATTTCCACTTCGATTGAATGTGTGTGAGAAGGGGGGGGGGGGGGGGGGGTTCTATGTAGTTAGGCCTTTGAACCTAATGGCTTTTCAACAAAAGAGGGGTGTGTAGTAGACAGCTTAGCATTGATACGCCTTTTCATTTCCATTTCACTTCACCTCTGAGTAGTTGCACATCATTCATTATCAATTATCGCACAGGAACTTTCGATCTTATTTTAGCTTTACATTTCACTAAAAGATGTCTAAAAGAAAGCACTGTGCTTACACGTTGGAGTTTAGAATCAAAATACTCTGTGAAGTCGATGAAAAAAAAGTTGATCAAGACGGAGATATTATGTAAAAAACACGGCATCCCGAACTCAACTCTTTCAACAATTTTGAATTGAAAACGAAAACCCCCAAAATATTTTTAAAACACACAAAAAAAAACAAAAAACAAATAATAATAATAAAATTAAAAAATAATAATTTTTAAAATGGTTACGAAGACAACTACATTTAAGGGGAAACTCATGATACGATTAAAAGAGCAAATTTCTTAAATAGTTACTACCCTTGAAAAACATCGCAAAACGGGAACTTGCTTTAAACCAAAATGTCTTTTAACCGAAATGGTTTAGAAGGTCCCCAAAATTTTGGTTTAAAGTAATTCTATTGTATATATATTAATTTTACAAAGCGAAACATGTTCCCATGACCCCCGGTTTGAACCCATATGCAAATGCACAAAAATGTAAAAATATACAACCAAGAGCCAATAGTGACACTTTATATATCAATTTGATAAATTGAGATAGACCATACCTCTGGCCTCTAGTCCGAACTTGTGTGTGTATATTTAAAAAATAGTATTTAATTTAAATCACAGTTGCGCGTTAAAAATTCGAGCACCATGTGGCAAAAATGAATTAAGGTGACGTATGAGACAAATTTAAACTTATTATGCAACACATGCAGATTTTCATCCTCAAACTGGTAAATTAAGGCTACAGGTTTATTTAACCAAAACACATAACCATATTAGTCTTGGTGGGATTAAAAATTTACATATTTATTTCCACAGTGCAGCAGGGAAATTTAGAATGAATTGGGACTGGGTCTATTTCTTTGAGATTATTAAGATAAGGTCTGTACATCGCATGTTGATTCTGACATGGCGGTTTTTTGCAAAAATAAATCCCAAATTTTGCAAGCTAAAAACAGCAACATTTTGCAAAAAGTTGCGATTAATTTTCCTAAAAACCCATAATTCGTTCATGAAAGAGAAAGGTATTGTTTGTTTTTAAGGGTTTCACGGCGCTTGCAACAAATGTAAGGTCATATCAGCGCCAGTAAAAAGGAAGAAAATGGGATCTAGTAAAAAGTTCTAGAATTACAATCAAAGTAACCAAGAAAAAGGAAGAACACGCTATCAGTGTACTTATTTTGAGATATCTGACTGACACAAGCACAGGTCCCCCAGTGATGATAATGAAAATTTGTCAAAAAGGATAAAAATCTACCGGCCCATCAGTCAAACCCAAATCTAATGCAAATATAACATCGCTATTCATAGTTATTTAATATATAATAAGTCCTAAAGCACTTCTGATCATTAGACATATCCTGACCTTTTGCAAATATAATTTAATGAATTGTCATTTCCAATTAAACATTTTAAAGGCCTATAATGTCGCCCACTATATCAAGTGATTATGATCAGCTTTTGCCCAAAAGACCAGGAGGTATTTGTTTTTACATAACAAACCCGGTTAGTGTCTATTATTGCAACCTTGTGATGATGCAGCTTATAGATAAGAATCTTTAATTAATTGCAAACATATTCCATCAACACATCAAATTAGAGAGAGAGAGAGTTGATAAATTTATTTTTTTTAAATTGTTTTATAATTAGACACAAGTTGTATCGAATACTATTAACAAATTCAGAACAATCAAACAAAAAAATCAAAAAGGAGGAAAAAAAAAAAAAGACAGGCTTATAAAACTTATAAAATCGCCAAATGTACTATCATGCTACAGCTAAAAGGTACATAAATATTTACACCCATTTGCTCCATTCCCTTCCCTTTCGATCATCTTCTCATCCATGGCCGCCATGTGTCTTGTGCTACTTTTGACATTTGGCGCCAGTGTGTCTAGACTAACGTCATAAATAAAGAAAACCTCCCAACTGCTTTTTCCAAGTATTTTTCAGACAAAGTGAATATTATAAGAAACAACTTCGATCTTCATTCGGGTGTTCAAGACAATGAGGAAAATTCGGACTATGTTAGACCCCCAAAACGTATCCCTAATTTTAGTTTTTTAAATCATGTGTCATCTGATGAAGTGAAAGAAATTATCCTAGCCTCACCACCCAAATCGTGTCCCTTTGACCCGATACCAATTAATCTTTTTAAAAAAATGAAATGTCTTGACTGTTTTTAGAACCTATTATTGTAATCATAAATAACTCATTGCAGTCTGGGGCTGTACCAGATTGCAACAAAAAAGCAATCGTCACTCCTGTTCTAAAAACGAATAATTTAGACCCTGAAAATCTGAAAAATTACTGCCCTGTTTCTAATTTGCCTTTTCTTTCAAAAATCCTGGAATAAGTAGTACTAAAGCAGCTAAAGAATCCTCTAGATTCCAATAATCTTATGGAGCCTTCTGAGTCAGCTTACCGTGAGCATCATAGCACTGAAACCGCCCTTTGAATGACCTACTGATAGCAAGTGATAATGGTAATATATCTATCCTTACGCTGTTAGATATATATACGGAATTCGGCACAGTAGATCACTCAATCCTATGTGACAGGCTTTATTCTGATTTTGGCATCTCTGCTACTTCTCTTTCGTGGTTTAAATCATACCTCACCAATAGGTTCCAGGCAATGAGTGTAAATGCCAAAGTTTCTAACGATGTCTCTATAGAATATGGCGTCCCGCAAGGTTCGGCTTTAGGCCCTATCCTTTATACTCCATATACTTTACCATTAGGCAGTGTAATACACTCCCATTTGTTAGCTACCACATTTATGTTGACGGTAAGCAGCTATATAAATCTGACTCTCCTCGTTTTCTCCTCTCTTGTCTGTGATTTAGAAAATTATTGTGACTCCATCAAAAGTTGGATTCTAGAAAATAAGCTATTGTTAAATGAAGACAGAACTGAAGTTGTTGTTTGATAGAAACTCAGCAAAAATTAAAGTCTATCCACTTTTCAACTCCTATACTGACTATAACTGATTGTGATATTTCTATTTCTGAAAAGGCTAAAAATTTGGGTGTCATACTGGATAGTTCTTTGTCTATGGATCCGCATTTAACAATAATGTGAAAATTATGTACTATGAGCTCTGTATAAAATCACAAATGAGGTCGTTTTAAGCTTCCAACACCTTGAAGATAATTGTCTCTGGTTTGGTCTTGTCATATCTCGACTACTGCAATTCACTGCTCGCTGGTCTCCCTAATAACAAAATAAACAAGTTCCAGATAGCACAGAATTATGCGGCTAAGTTATTCCTGGTAAAATCTTAATACGAGGAAACAAAGGACATGCTTCGAACCCTCCACTGGCTGCCAGTCCGGGCTAGAATTGAATACAAAACAGCCCTTGTCTGCTTTGGTGTATTTGAGTCTTCTGTCCCTCTCTACAGTCAAGACTTACTCCAACCGTACGTACCTCTGAGAAATCTTAGATCCCTAGACTTCAAATTGTTAGCATCTCCTAAAACTAAACATAAATATTTTGACGAAAGGTCTCATGAAATTCGGACCCACAATGTGGAATGGTCTCCCTCAATCTTTAAAGAACCCTGAAACCTTATCTTTTCAGAAAATATTTACTTAATTTAATTTTAAATGTGACTTTTGTATTGATGATGTTTTTGATGCCCGTTATATGCTCTTAACTGTTTTGATATATACTTGCAATATTATTCATACCTGGGTAAACAATGTCCTTGTTTTATAAAGCGCTTTGAGGTTTCGACAAAAGGTGCTACGAAAATATGTTTATATTATTATTGTTATTTCCAGTAAAAAGCCCGCAAATTCTCGGGGAAAGAACTATTTTCATTCGATATTGTACCCACCATCATTAAATGAGGGCAGATTGGTAAACAACGTTGTCTGTGTAACTTGGTTCATCCTCTGTTGATTTTTCTGTGTGGCCCATCATGAAGTGTAAGCCACTATAGCCTCTGACCCGTGACACAGCAACATACAGTTGTCCGTGTGAGAAAACAGGTTGTGGTAAGAAAATAATAATAATAATAATAATAATAATAATAATAATAATAATAATAATAATAATAATAATAATAATAATAATAATAATAATAATAATAATAATAATAATAATAATTACACATTTATATAGCGCTCATTCTCGTGTAAAACACAAGCTCTGGGCACTTTACAATATAAATATCAATTTTAAGTGAAAAAAACAAAAACAAAAACAAAAACAAACAAACAAAAAAAAAACAACAATAATAATTCATAGCCAAATCAAGGATTCATATAGAGTCAAGAAAAACAAATACAACTACGAAAATAAACCTGAAGTAGAGTTGAAAGACGATCCTGGGGAAGCTTTCCGAAAGCTCCCGCAAAGGGAAACAACTCAAATGATATTCCCTCAATTAACCCCAAGAAAAAAAAATAAAACCTAGTACCTTTAACTAACCCTAAGAGTAATAGGAAAAAGAAACACCTTAGCACCTTTGCTAAGACTTATGGCTAACCCTAATAAAAAAAAAAATCCTCCGATCTCGAGCGAGCCCTAATAGAAAAAAACTGCTCTGCACTACTTTTCAATACTTCACAAATCAAAATGGCGGCCGAGAATCAAAATAATAGTCAAATTAGGAAATTTTAAACTTTCACTAAAATATCAAGGTTTGTTCTAGAATTTTTAAAATGCTGCTATATGATGACAAATTGAATAAATAAACGACTGACAAAAGATCAACGGTGAATGAAACACCACATATGATTTCTTGCTGCCTTCACTAATGATTTATACTTTACCGACATCCCTTATTTATTTTATTTTTTGTATTTATTTTCCAACAACAGTCTACACGTTTTTATATTCCACTTTCTAAACTGCATTACACAGTTCCTCCCCGCCTCCCCTCTTTTCACTTAATTAATTGCGCACCTTTTAGAATTATCTAGTATTCCATTTTAATTCGTGCTTCCTTACAAAAGAGCATACTATTTTCCTGCCAACCAATGTTTTGTTTATTCATCTTAACTACGCCACTACCACAATATATCATTCATCTGTGGTGTTTCATTCATCCTGTTTTTTGATAAAGGGGAAACCCGAAACGATCATTTGATCTGTTTTTATAATTAAATTGAAGCTTACATTCAATTTCACATTCTTATTTATTTCTTCGAGCTTCGAGCAGCAACATTTACATTAAAGTGAATATATTATTTCGACAAAAGATCAGTGGTGAAAATACAAATGGACGGAATACTGGGGATGTAGGAGCTTTCGGAATGTCTCCCATTTACTTAACTTATGGAAAAACAAATGCCCTAGCACCCTTACTAAGACTTATGACTAACCATAACAGAAAAAAAAACCCTTCGATCTCGAGCTAACACTAATAGAAAAAAAAGACCCTCGGACTGCTTTGCACTACCTTTCAATACTTCAAAAATAAAAATGGCGGCTGAAAATCAAAGCAATGGTTAAACTCGATCTGTCAACTTTTGGTTGTTCTTCCTGTCGTAAAAACGCCAAACTGACAACTTTTTACAGTGACGAAATTGGTTGTTTTTGAGAGTGTTAGTGTTGTCGGTACGTATTTTATATCTGTGTGACTCAACGAACTTTCAAACTGACTTTGAATTATGAAAGGAATTCAAGTTATCTGTTTACCTATCTGTAAAAAATACATTTCTAATTTTCAAATCTTTCAGTAGAGTAGTGCGCAGTATAATGTTTTTTATTGACTCAAATAAGCACAATGTTCTCCACAAGGCTATATTTTTTTAGAAAGGATTATTATTATTATTATTATTATTATTATTATTATATTATTATTATTATTATTATTATTATTATTATTATTATTATTATTATCATTATTATTATTGTTATTATTATTATTATTATTATTATTATTATTATTATTATTATTATTATTATTATTATTATTATTATTATTATTATTATTATTATTATTATTATTATTATTATTTTTTTAAAATTGTTATTAATATTATATTTCTTATTATTTACTCAAACCCTCTCACCGTACTCAGGTGTAGAGTGATTACCTGGCCATAACAGCGCTGTCTGTATCGGACATTAAATCGTAATATCGCCTAGCAAGCTTTCTGTCTCGTTCTTTATGCTATCTATAGGTCAGGGGCCATTTGTTAAGAGATATTGCGCTATACAAAAGCTCACGTTTTTCTGTGTGACCTTGAAGCCCGATATGAAGAAATTTTGTGCTGGAAGTTTCACAGAGTTGGAGAAAAAAAGGCAAAAGATCGTCACAACATTACTCTCTCGAACTAATTTTTAGCCCAAATACGGTTTCTTCTAACAGATTTCCCCAAAGCCAAGCTAAAAAGTAATAAAACTAATTTTCTTGACCACTCTTCATTGACTGTAACGACAGCTGTATACGTGGTTTGTGTGTATAGATAGAATGAAGATGACTTCACTCAGGTCTTTGTTATTATTTTTTGTCATCCACGTTTATCAGTAATTTTCACTAAACTGGATTAACCAGGCTAATTGAAAATTTATAAATGATTGCCACACACACACACACACACACACACACACACACATTTACGCACACAAACATAAAAACATTCATACATGCAAAGACCACAAAACACACATTAACATATAACACTAATCAAAATATTAACAAGAAACCATATATATGCTTTTGCTTTCTTTTATTCCACGTTTATATGTGAATATTATATCTGGGAAACCCAGAGATGTAATTCCACATTGACACACTCAATGACAAATTGACAAATTTAAAAACATTTTACAACATAAATTTGTAACATACAATACAATTAATTGACGTTTAAAGAGCAGTAAAATTTGATTTATTCCAGAATAACAGTTTTCATAGACAAACATAAAAGGGGATTTGGAAGAGTAGAACTCGGGCAAAATTGAACATTTCAGTTGAATTGAAAGGTAATCTTAACAATCTACAGCACTTTTAGTGTTTTAGAATTAAATACAGAAAAGTCTCAATTTATCTTTGTAATTAATAAAAATTCCATAGGACTATTTATGAAAAGTATGATATAAAATGATCAATATTGTAAAACGTCGAAAAATAAAAAAAAGTCTAATCGTGTAAAATTAAACACTTTTACTCGATATTAGTCGGTTTTCAATAAAAGTTCTATATTAATGTCACATGACTCGATGATGTTTTGTAAATAACATGATTTGTAAAAGGTATCTTTAAGTTACATCAAAAAAGGATCTCAATTTATATTTCTCATTAGATTGATTTACAGTAATAGGCTATCATTATTGTTATAATAGTCATTATTTCCTAAATCATTGACGTATAGTTTGATTTCTAATAATATTGACTTTTAACAGAAAACAAACTACAAATATATTTTTCATGATTGACGTCACTGACATCGATTTGTCAAGCGTGTGAATTAATTAAGGTGAATTGAATAAACCTATTGAAATAAACGATATAAAGGATTGATTTTAGTCATCAAGTAATAATTGTTGCATTCCTATATCTATTTGAAGGTCAGCAATAAAGATAGGATGGGGAGAAAAGAAGAAGAAGAAGTAGAAGAAGAAGAAGATGAAGAAGAAAATGAGCAAAAAGAAGAAGAAGAAGAAGAAGAAGAAGAAGAAAAATATTAGTGGTGCACGGTATTACTAGTTAGTACTTCTAAGACGGTACTGCATAAGATAGAAAATATAGGTCAATTATTTCACTATTTGAGACAAAAACGATCAATTGATAACAACCACAATAACAATTTACACATCGATATTGTCACATTTCTTGTTGGTTTACATTTACCAACTATTCACAGTCATTGAATATTCCATTTATAACAGAATCAGGATAGAAATCTTTTCTTTTAATCTTGTCATATCCGACATATTTCTTTATACCGCCAGATTCCGTGATAATGTCAAAAACACGGAAGCAATGACTAGCCGTATTTTCTCTTCTTAGTAACATCAATGAATTTTTTACCTGTTGGTGAAAAGAAATGTAATGATATTAGTAAAATACAAAATCATTGTGTTTCATTTGGCATTCCCCTCTTTACCATCATCAATCCTGTCAAAACCAGGGAGATGAGAAATGAAAATTAAAAATCTGAAACCAACGCGCACATCCTTTCTTTAAAAAATATAGCTTTGTGGAGAACATTGTGCTTATTTGAGTCAATAAAAAAAATTATACGGCGCACAACTCTACTGAAAGATTTGAAAATTAGAAATGTACTTTTTATAGATAGATAAACAGATAACTTGATTTCCTTTTATAATTTAAAGTCAGTTTGAAAGTTCGTTGAGTCAAACAGATATCATAAAATACGTACCGACGGCACTAACACTCTCAAAACCAACAAATTTCGACACTGTAAAAAGTTGCCAGTTTGGCGTTTTTACGCAAATCGTTCCATTCGACATAATTTATTCACTGTAAATGTTATGCTCAAAGCTCGAAGAAATAAATAATAATTTGAGATTGAATGTAAGCTTCAATTTAATTACAAAAACAGATCAGATGAACG
Organism: Berghia stephanieae; assembly: GCF_034508935.2. Taxonomy (NCBI): domain Eukaryota; kingdom Metazoa; phylum Mollusca; class Gastropoda; order Nudibranchia; family Aeolidiidae; genus Berghia; species Berghia stephanieae. The sequence continues at coordinate 59,954,020 of NC_088366.1, read as the reverse complement.
TTTCGGGTTTTCCCCTTTATCAACAAAACAAGATGAAAGAAACACCACAGATGAATGAGATAATGTGGTAGTGGCGTAGTTAAGATGAATAAACAAAACATTGGTTGGCAGGAAATAGTATGCTCCTTTGTAAGGAAGCAGGAATTAAAATAGAATACTAGATCTTTCTAAAAGGTGCGCAATTAATTAAGTGAAAAGAGGGGAGGCGGGGCGGAAGCGAGGACGAGAGACGCATGCGCACAACCAACATGACGTTCTCTCTCTAATAACTTTTCCGCCGGTAACGTCACAGACTATGGGTGACGTCCAATCAAGGGACGCTACTCTTCCGCTTATCTCATTCCCTATAAAAACGTGTAGACTGTGGTTGGAAAACAAATACAATGGAATTGAGAATAAATACAAAAAATAATAAACAAGGGATGTCGGTATAAGTATAAATCATTAGTGACAGCATTAGGAAGTCATCTGTGATTTCCTTTTATAAGTTAAAGTCAGTTTGAAAGTTCGTTGAGTCAAACAGATATCATAAAATATGTACCGACGATACTAACAATCTCAAAAACAATCAATTTCGACACTGTAAAAATTTGTCAGTTTGGCGTTTTTACGCAAATCGTTGCATTCGAAATAATGTGTTCACTTAATTACTTTACGGATTTCAGATCTACACTAAATATTTAACTGTTTTCATCTATATATGATATCAAGTATTATTATTGCCCATTTGATGCTTTCACTGTGATGGTTTCGGGTGGATAATACTCAGATTTAACTTCTTTGGTAATAAATTAATTAATAATAATAATAATCTAAAAAATCGAAATTTAAATCCAGAAAAGAGAAGTTTGACACGTGAAGCCTTTTCACTACTATGATAATCTGTTTACTGTATAAAACTAAGACCTATTGAGGAAGTGGAGATTTCTACTTTCCTTTAAAGAAAGATTTAAGATCATCATCTTAATAGATGTTTGTTTAATAATAATAATAATAATAATAATAATAATAATAATAATAATAATAATAATAATAATAATAATAATAATAAATAATAATAAAATAGATAATAATAATATAATAATAATAATAATAATATAATAATAATAAATAATAATAATAATAATAATAATAATAATAATAATAATAATATAATAATAAAATAATAATAATAATAATAATAATAATAATAATAATAATAATAATAATAATAATAATAATAATAATAATAATAATAATAATAATAATAATAATAATAATAATAATATAAAATAAAATAATAATAATAATAATAATAATAATATAATAATAATAATAATAATAATAATAATAATAATAATAATAATAATAATGATACTACTACTACTACTACTACTACTACTACTACTACTACTACTACTACTACTACTACTACTACTACTACTACTACTACTACTACTACAAACATCAGCATCAGAGATTTTCCTTTTCATCGATGGCCTTGAAATTTATTTTTCTTTTGTTTTAAGTAATGGGTCAGTGGGCTGTATTTAGCTCTATTGCTATTCTTAATTCGTCTGCTCTTTGATTGATTGATGATTTAACTTTTTTTTCGAGTCTTTGTCTTTGCTGGCTTTTCATGTTTAGTCTTCATTCTCTTTCCAACTGTTTGCATGGAGTAGCAAAGGGGTGAATCAACAGGACTATGTACAGGATCTTCTCAATAAAAATTATTCAGTACTTTTCACCTTTAACTTTAAGGACTTTGGCTTCATATGTCCCTACATCGAATCTGTTTGCTGTACCTGTGATTACATTACTCATTACACTGAAAGAAGATTCTACTCTAAACCCCGTGAAGATAGAAAGACAAGCCTTCATTACTGGACCTAGTATTTCATATTTGGGGTTTGATATCACCTATGTCCACCACCTATCCAATTTCTTCTCTTTTATTGATAAATTTGTTAGCACTTTGGAGGTTGGAAGCTGCAGCCGAAAATATATCCTTTTCTTCAGGCCTGACTATTGTTGGCAACAAATCAAAAATAATCTTGTAAGCCTAATAAAGCCCTGCTATGACCACATAAATCTGGATCTATTGGTGAAAGGAGAGGTAGGGTTTTATTGATAATAGGAAGCTTGAACTTAAGATATTTCCCTGTTTCTCTCAAAGCTGATTATACTGTTTTACTGAATGCATTTGCTTCCTGACTATCCGTGTCAATTAAAATGGTCTGTGCAGCATCGACTACATAAATTCTTTCAAAGGATGTATCTTATCACAATCAATGATGGCTTTGCTGATATCCCTACTAAACTCTTTTACATATTATTCATGAGTCAAGAAGCAAGTCAAAATGGTCCTAAAACCTAACACAGACCCATTGAAATGTCTATTCACCATTTGATCTTTCTGTCCAAAAGTAAGACTGAAACTCTTAAAAAGAGGGAAAATGCTGACAATGATAATGGCATTAATCAACTTTCTTGTGATTTCCTGAAGATTTTGCCGACTATCCTCCTTTTTTCCCCCACCTGCCGGTATATATTTTTTTAAAGTCTGTGTAATATGAGAATTATCCTAGTCTCGGAGCCTTTCTTTACATGTTTGAGAAGAGCAGACACTTTTTGTTGTTGTTCTTTCTTTTCATCTACAGTGAACCAAACTGATTAAAAAACGGTAAGAGCTTCATTTTTCTCTAAGAATCCAAGTGACGCATTATTGACTGACATCCATCTATGTCCAGCTCTTTGAATGGGAGTGTGCTCTGACAACTCGATTGTCCACATATTTTATATAGGTCATCTCGTATAACGGAACTATAGTCATAGTCACTGAATACATCATCCAAGAGCTTGATAAGCGACCCATCACTCTCAAGAATTGATGCGAATTTTTTAACAGCATTGTGAATATGGTGACATTCAGCTCCATCAATATCATTAAAGGTGAAATTTCCTTTAATCTAGCCCGAAATCCATTTAATGATCACCTCAAAAAAGCACCTGAGTCAGAAAGCGCTAAAATCAAATGTGTAAAATGAATCTGCCTGATCATTTAAAAACTTGTAGCGCACAGTCTCAAACATTGTCTCTGCATTTACAATTGTCATTTCAATGCTAGCATATAAATCACAAACACTTTTCTTTAAATTACTAAAATGATAACAAACTAATGAAAATTCTCTTTTTTATCTACTAGAACTTGATTCCTCAATATTGGGTAAAAACGGGCTATGTTGCAAGACTTTGACCAAGCGGATATGCTCCGGTTCAGATAAGCCATTGCGGATCTTGTATGTGACCGCTTGTCTTCCCATGTGCATGTGCATTTAAGCTAGTGATTTCTTTTCATTTGCTATTTCGTGTGCTAACTAAATAAGATGAGATGCCATGGAAAGAGGAAGAATATGCTGGGCCATAAATGATCATTATCCTATTGTGAAATTGGCCTGGGACATGTAGGCACCGAGGAGTATTTCCTGGTAAGTCCTAAACGATCTGAATTATTAGCTGCTCCATATGGGAGAGGCACTGTTCTTAAACTAGAATACGAAAATGTTTCATCTATTTTATAGCTTATACAGCTGCTGGGAGTCTTTGATTCCAAATGTTTATGGTTCTGTTACGCTAATTGGATTTACTTTTAGAGTGAACTTTTAGGAATCGAACACCTATTCCACTATATTTGGTCTCAAATTTACAATAGCAACACCATACAAACCCATCATTCTCTTTCTTTCTGATGAAACGTGAAAAGAAATCATCAATCCAGATGGTATTTAACTTATAACCATTCCCATCTAAATGTGTTGATATTAGATAAAAAACATCAATAGATGATTGTCTCTCAATAAATCGATGTTTTGATTTTGATTCAGTTGCTTTGTTGATGCTATTGATTTTTAAAACAAAAAAACCTCAGTATAAACTTATAAATACAAAGAACTAAATAAAAAAAGTAATCAATCTACAATAAAGATTGCGAAATCTCAGTCTAAAAATCGCCGGCGGATATCCGATTTATTGTGTAAGTCCAGTCTCTTACGCGAAACTCTATAATCAAAACAACGTGATGGAATTGGCCCTAGAATGTTATAGAATCTACTCTAAGTATCAGAATCCCAAAGTCAAAACGGGAGAAATCAATGCTACATAAATTAAAAACAAATAATGCAACAGTAATAAAATACATGTGCAAAAAGATAAACTTAGCTTCGAGTTTCAATCAAGAAGGAATTCACAACTTCCGCCACACTCCAACAATCATCCATAGATTTGCGACAAGGGAAGAACCTGCATCCGATAGTGATATTTAATCTAAATCTGTATCTTCCTTTAATGTCCACCTTCACTCATGAAGTTTTTGACGTGAGCAATAACATTAAGTTAAAAATTCAGCAGTAATCTAGAAGATCTGTCAATAAATCTAAAGTGGGTTCAGATGCAATTTCTCGTGTTGAATTGTTCCAATCTGTGATGGTTATGGGATAAAATGAGAATTTTCTGAGGTTTTTGATAGATGTCAAGGAGATAATTCTGTCCATGTCGGAAGTCCCAGATGTTCGTGTCTTTGTTTGTAGGTCAGGATTTGTAATAGCTACTATGTTGTTCTTTATCCTATACATCATGGTCAGGCGATGAGCTTTTCTCTATTTTGGAGCGACATCCATTCTAGTTGATCATTCACACTGCTCACACTTGATGTTTTCTCGTAATATCCCGTAGCAAAACGAGAGGCTCGTATCTGTACTGCCTTCAATTTATCAATAAGGCGTTCTGCATGTGGGTCCCAGAGAGTGTATCCTTATTTATTTTGAGGCCTAACTTATGAATTGTAAGCTAATAATTCTGGGCCTGTTGTTTAATCTTTAATTTTTTTCGAAGGAAACCGATATCCCCATTTGCCTTTATTGCGGTTTTGTGGGTTTTCTCGTCCCATTTTAAGTCAGATTGTATTGTTATTCCTAAATATTTGGCTGATGCCATGTGCTCTGACGTGTGGTTGTGTAGTCTTTAATAGCATTAATTGAAGATTTATTTCTGGAGATGGAAATGGCATTGCATTTCTTTGGATGAATCTCCATTCTCTTCATTCTAGTCACAAGCCGCCATTTTCACGGTCATGTTGCCCATTATCTGATTTTATTATTAAGCATGCAAATATGTCATGTACAAAAAGATGGATTTTCAATTTGAGAGCATCTGCTATGTCATTGATATAAATAAAGAAAGAAAGTGGGACCAAGGAGTGAGCCTTGAGGAACACCAAATCCTACTAGGACAGATTTGGATGATTAACCGATTAATTGCGGCCTTTCAAAAAGTTGTAATTCCATCTGTTGATTTTTCCATTTATTCTTTATTGTCGAAACGTGTTGCCAATTATGTCAAAGGCATTTGAGAAGTCCATTATAAGTACATCATTTTGTTGGGTCTTCTTAAGAGACTTTGAGACGTCATCAATAAAGTTTATTAACTGTGTTTCACATGAGCGCATGGACTTAGAACCCT
>NC_088366.1:59935691-59943191 GCF_034508935.2 Berghia stephanieae | reverse complement strand
GAATCGGTTATTCAAACTAATATTATTTGAGAAGACGTCGACTGATTAAAACAATTTAACAAATCAATTTAAGTTTTAACTAAAAAAATTACATAAAAATGAACAAAGAAATTAATTATTCATTTTTGTAATGAAAAGAGTGCACCCCTCCTTTGAAATTAATCTCCAAAAATTAAAAAGGGCGAATCAGTTACTAGGCAATTTGGAGGCGTCAATCAGGGACCACTGTATTTCTAGAAAACCTGTCTCTCCTTCATGTGCTCACACACTACCTCTTTCAAACTCCAAATGATTCTCTCTTTCATTCATTTACATATTACACACACGCACACATACACTCACACATACTCACTTACATTGATGTGAGTATGCAATCTAAGTTAGATTCTAACACTACACTTGCCCACATCCATACACAACACATTCATACCTCCCTCCTTCTTCCACAATATCTCTCTCTCTCTCTCTCTCTCTCTCTCTCTCTCTCTCTCTCTCTCTCTCTCTCTATCTATCTATCTATCTCTGTCCATTTATCTACCTATCTGACTGCCCCCCTCTCTCTCTATCCATCTCCTTCTTTCTCTTTCTCTGTCTATCTATCTCTCTCCTTTTGTTTCCAAACTCAGCCATGACTTACAATCCTACTCAATAGAAACACGTGCGTTTATAATTCAAAACATTTGACTTATTCACTCGCATGCGTGAAAGGGAAATATTAAAACCATGCGTAGCTAGACGTCTAGCTCTGGCATTTATTCATCTACCTATTTGCGGCTTGAGAGAGTGAACGAATAAGACTTGTAGTGAACAAATTTTCGGCTTAAAAATTGCAAAACTCTAAATTAAATATCAGGTTTGGACGGGCTCGTCTACAACTATAAATGTTTTGAGACGCATTTTGAAAGAAATATATATACATATATATCGTCCGAGAAAATAAAAGGCCCCAAAGTAGAGCTCTTTAAAACTATGATAATATTTTTAAATCATCACAAAATTTTGTACACTATGAATCTAACAACTTGTTTTTAAGAATATCAAATTTTAAGAAAAATGAATGAAACGTTCAAGAGTTATAGATAGCTATTCAAAGAATATCACTAAAAATGTCATATCAAGAGTTCGAGAAATTCGCGTCATGAATTATTTTGAACGTCCTGTCTATTCACTGGGCAAGATTTTACATCAAGAGTAGGGTGCAGTTCACCCCGTTTACTTCCTGTTTCATTGTACGCATTTGCACTGTGTTGAACACAATCAAAACAAGAAAGCAGAATTCTTAAAACCGACAACTAAAAGCCATGGTTTATTCTGAGGAAGATACAAGTGTTATTAAAGCATTATTCGAGAAAAAGGGTTGGACTAGTAAAAAGATTTTTCGAGAATTTCCGAATAAGAACTGGTCAGTCAGGACGGTTAACAAAATCATTACAAAAGTACGAAAAGCAGGGTCAATTCATAGAAGAAAAAAAAAAGGTGGTGGCCGCCCCGGTTCAGTAAGGGTGGATGAACATATCGACTTCGTGGAAGATGCTATTCTGTCTCAAGAAGACAATCCTGGATCCCATCTCACTATTCGTGAAGTTGCTGGTGTCCTAGGCATAAGTGACTTTTCCGTACGGTAGATTATAAAGAAGCTCTTAATCTCCGCCCTTTCAAGCGAATCAAACTAGAAGAAATTCTGAAAAAGTCAAGAGAAAAGGGAAAACACGAGCAAGAGCTTTACTAGACAAATTCACCCACAACGACGTTAATCATATCATTTTTACTGAAGAAAAAGACTTCACTATTGAACTTGCAAGAAAAAGTCAGAATGACCATGTGTACGGTAGTAGAAAAACTGACATTTCACTGGATAGACTTTACCTCGAGAGTAATCGGTTCTTAAAATAAATTATGGTTTCGGGACGGGTTAGTTGGAACGGCAAAACCCGTCTCCATTCCAGCGATACCAAAACAAAAGTGAATGCAGAAAATTATACGGTACTGCTTAAGGAAAAACTGTTACAAGAATGCTTAACAATGTATCCTGATAATTCGTTTATTTTTGAACAAGATGGGACCAAATCCTAAACGGGTATTTCGACACAAACATTCTTAGTGGATAACAACATTAAATTCATAACAAAAGATGAATGGCCTCCTATGAGCCCTGATTAAAATCCTATGGATTACAAGCATTTTGTCAAATATTGTGGACAAGGGAAGACAAAAAGTATTCGATGAAGAGCAATTGAAAGCATCAACCCAGGATGCTTGGGACAGAATAACTAATGATGATATCTGTCGTTCAATTGCTTTGTGGAAAAAACGCCTACGTACTGTAGTGTCACAAAACAGCGGTTCGACCGATTACGTATGAACTTTTTGAAATCCTGACGCAATTTTGATATTGTGTTTTTAGGGTACGTTTTTATAAAGTCTTGTAAAATAATAACTACTTTTTCAATGTTTTAGAAATTTTTACTGGCTATTATTAAATACAAAATAATTAGTGTGTCAAAAGAACAAGTGTCTACTTTTATTACTCATAAAATGGCAAATATCCAAAGTGGGGCCTTTTATTTTCTTTCACCCTATAACACTGACATCAATCGTTATTTCATACGTGACTAGCATTCCAAATATGTTGGGACGTTTAGACAATGTATATTGAATCTATACCCAAAGATATGAGACTTGTGCCAAGCATGCAGCCTTCACACTATGAATGATATAGATGATTCGAGTCTGAAACTGTAGAACAATTAACCCGATCTAGTGAAAGTTATACACAATTCACAATTTTACAAGACAATAAGGTGAAAATTTTTAATTCGACGATTGATGTACAAGGTGTTCGGTAAAAAAAAGGGTAGGATTATAAATTGACATAAAATAAACACATTGCAAATCAACAATTTAAGATGTACTTCTCAAATTTTGAAGTCAGTTGTCGACCCCACATTTTGTGTAATGATTGTGCGTTGCCTTCTCCCTATTGCCACAAAACAATGATTCACGATTATTTTAGTATTACAAACGTGCGACCGGAGTTCATATCACGTGGTATATTTCAGTATGCTCAGCAAACTTAACACTCTAATATTAGATTACCAATCCTTTAATGGCCCTCTGTTTGAATTAATTTCAAATTAGTGAATACTTATCTTTCTACCTTTTATCACGTAGCCACTTATATAAAAGATGATTGATTTCATCTTCATAACTCACTTCTCTCAAGAACTTACGCCTGACGGTCACACTATTCCATTCCTCATATTATTTTAAAGATTGATTTCTTACTCTCGGGACTTTGTGGAGCACTTCACTAATTATGTTTTCCACCATAAAGACTCCGGAGCTTCTTTCTCGTCTTTGCCAGTTAAAGTACTGACAATAATTTATCAAGCTCGGGTCTTGCCGGTAAAGGCATTGCAAGTACTCTCAGACTGGAATTTGAACCCAACGTCCTCACTCAATGTCTGACATTATCATCACCTCAGCAAGTTCGAATACGATACGTAATATCATCACATTCTCATTTGTAACTGTGATCGCCATTCATCTATAAGAAGATTCATTTAAATTCGTATCATCTTAAACAATTCATCATTTGTTCTTTTTAAATGTAAGTAGAACATTCTTTTTCAACAAGATGAGGCACCTTCACACAATATCAATACTGGAACAAGTAGTTTTGGAAACTTTCGATATCGTGATTATTGAACGTCTTTGGTATAACCGCAGAGTGTCATCATCACTTAGCCAGGAAAAAAAAGATGCGAGTAATTAAACCATTTCCCAAGTTATTGTCAAATGACCACGAGTATTTGCGGCCATTTTGAACTCATATAATCACACACCTGAGTTATTGACAGGTTGGTTGACCGAAGGTAATAAAAATGCGAGCAGCTCGCATCCGATATTAATGGAATTCACGCCTTAGGTTTCACAATCAATTCTAATCTAGCTCATGTTATAATTCCAATATTTTGTGGTATTAATCAAATTGTTTAAATGCGATAATTATCAGTTTCGTAGAATATATGATAGGTTTCTGACTACAAATTAATTATTATTACGAGGGCTGTCCCAGAATTAAGTTACGTAACGCCATAACTCATGAACCTTTTGTTGTATCTAAAATCTGTAAGCTGAAAATCTAAGGTCTATTCATTGCGCACCAGTGATGAAATTTTGAGAATAATTGATGAACAAACGTTTTTCTACGTTAAAACAAAGATATCAACCAAGAATACTTGGTGGTCCAAGAAAACAATTCGTGCGGTAATACGATTTCTGAATGCAAAAGGAAAACATCCTTCCAAAATTTATTCAGAGTGGTAATTGGTTATGTTTAAAATGTTATGAACTTGAAGCGGGTAAGTTTCTGATGTAAAGAATTTCAAAAAGGTCGATCTGACAAGTAGGATAATCTACACCCAGGAATGTCGTTGTCTTCCCACTCACAATAGAACATTGTTGAAATTCTTATTCGGGAGGATAAACGGCTTCAAGAACTATCCTTGGAATTTCCAAATCCGCTGTCCATAGAATAATTGAACATTTAGATTTAGAAAAGTGTCAGCCCGATAGGTCCCAAAACTGCTGATAGACGTTCGTAAGGATCATTGTGAATAAGTGTCTCAAAATCTCTTTTCGACACTTCAATGATGAACGTCAACTGTATAAGCGTCTTAGCGTTGACAGCATACATGACTGCTTTATTGACCACATGATTGGTTCACCACAGTACGCCAGAATCAAAGAGGGACTCGATGATCTGGAAATAGCCATCTTCACCACCGGCAAAGAAATTCAAGGTGCAACATTCAGCAAAAAAAAATATGACCACTGTGTTCTGGGACGCCAACGAATGGTGTTCTTTTGGTTGACTTTTAAAAACTTGATCCGACAATAAATGCAGCGTGATATTGCAAAACATCGGACAAGTTGAGGAAGACACTGCGGCAAAAGAGGCGGAGGGGGATATGCAAGGGCGTCGCTTTCTAACACGACAAGGCAACCCCACATACCGCAAACATCACACAAAACACTGGCTGAAACCTACTCATGGATGGATTGTTTATTTCACCACATCCTCCCAATAGCCCTGATCTGGCACCATCCGACTTTTAACTGTTCGGACCTCTGAACGCGCATGGCTGGAAAACGGATTGAGGACGTCGATGCACTAAATCAGATTTTCAGAATTGGCTCAAAAGTCTTGACGTCAATTTTTTAGGGTGGCTATAATTGCCCTTCTGATCCGTTGGACTATTAAATGCATCGATAAGCATAGCAATTACGTAGCGAAGTAGACAAATTGTATGTGCACCTGCTGTGTAAGTTTCATTAAATTTGCGCAACACATTTCGGAGATCCAGACTTACTTATCTTAATTATCTGGGACAGCCTTTGTATAATTGAATAATTATTCCTTCATTATGCGTAGACAATTTCCCTTACACTGAGAAATTCATTATAACTGGTATACTCTTTTAATAATATTATACCATATCTTGGTAGATTATATCATGTTATATAATTATCATTGTTAATATGCTTATTTTAATATGATGATGATTATTATTATTATTATTATTATTATTATTATTATTATTATTATTATTATTATTATTATTATTAGTATTGTTATTATTACTATCGTTATTATTATTATTATTGTTATTATTATTATTATTATTATTATTATTATTATTATTTATTATTATTATTATTATTACTATTATTATTATTGTTATAGTTATAAGTATTATTATTATTATTATTATTATTATTATTATTATTATTATTATTATTATTATTTATTATTATTATTATTATTATTATTATTATTATTATTATTATTATTATTGTTATAGTTATAAGAATTATTATTATCAATATTTCTCATATTTTCTTGTTCTTGTTCTTGTTCCTTTTTTCTTCTCATTATCATAATAATCACTGTTAATACATGGTAAAGATGATGACGATGATGATGCTGCTGCTGCTGCTGATGATGATGATGATGATGATGATGATGATGATGATGATGATGATGATGATGATGATGATGATGATGATGATTAAGATGATGATGATGATGACGACGACAAAGAGGACGACAATTCTAATTTTTTAAAAAACATTTACATAATCTTTCCCGTTGTCTGTATAATCGACCGTATATGCTTCCAGTGAAGCAAGGCAACATTCTCTTGGATTATAATGTGACCCTAAGGGGCACTCGACTTTTGTGATATCATAGCGGTCACAATTCACAAGGATTGGATTGAGAAGGATGTAAGCCACAAAGATAAGGACGTGATGTATGTAACCCATTTTAGCTTGACTTAATGGCCTGAAAAATAGAAACATTAAAAAAAATATTAGATTATATATTACATTGATATACCAGACAGTGTGTAAAACAAAATTTGGGTCGATTTTAAAGATAGCAATCAATATATGGTAAATTTGGTGATTGTAATTACTTACAATCAAAAAGTATTTTCTAATGTCGAGTTCTAATACGTCCTCTCTGTATTTATTGTTTGTTTACAGTTATCCTAAAAAATAAAACTGGAAAATTTATCTTTTTTATTAAAAAATATTTTTAAACAACTTAAGACATTCATTGTCGCACTTAATTCGGTTCATCAATGAGTCCAATTATCATAGAACTGACTTTCTAAAATCAGATCTCCAACATTCAGTATGATCCAAACATTTTTTTCAAACAATAGAATAGAGGCTTCATTGCAAGGTGAAGATTATTTGATATTTTAATTCACCATAGTCAGGAACATCGTTGTCAGATGACTATACGTTCACCACTGACTAGTCTCACTTCATCAAGTCACAGTTGTTTTTTAACTTCACTTTCATCAGAATTATATCCTCATTGTTAAATAACATGCTTACCAATTGTTATACAATTAGTTACAATCAAAGTAATATATCGGAGGTTGTTAAAGGGTATCATACAAATACGGTCCTGACGATAGTGAATTGAAATCCCAAACAATGTTCACCCTACAGGTAAGCTCCGATTATTTTTATAATTTAAACTCACTGATTTTAATAAATATGTCATTAAAATGAGCTTTTAGATTCACAACTGTGACATATAATGTAAAATTATTTTTTGATATTGTTCAAAATGGTTTATGTACATTGAAGAAGAACTTAAATATCAAAGTGACTTAGAAAGTTGAACTGAAATGAAATAATTTTGAATTAAATTCTAAAACATATTAAACAGGCTTTTAATATTAACGCTTCTGAGAAAAATCATTTCATCATTTTATGATTTTATGATTGTCCCCCTAATGTTACATTTTTGTCGTTTCTAATAATTGAATTGAAATACCTATGATACTTCAGCCAGTTGTTTGATATTATGTATTATATTTATAAGATGATGCCAGAAGGTGAGGTAGTAGAAGTCGTAGTTGGAGTATTAGTAATATTAGTAGTAATATTATTATTATTATTATTATTATTATTATT
>NC_088366.1:59923191-59933191 GCF_034508935.2 Berghia stephanieae | reverse complement strand
CACACACACACAGAGAGAGAGAGAGAGAGAGAGAGAGAGAGAGAGAGAGAGAGAGAGAGGGAGAGAGAGGGATTGCGTACGTAAACAAAAGAAATATAGAAGGAAAAGAGAAATTGGACAAGGGGACAAAGGTTACTGATAGAGCGTGACTTGGAACACAATAATTAAATCCATGCTGAGATTGTAGATCATATTGCAATCGAAAACTTTTAACATTATAATTTCTTAAATTCTTGTAAATTAAACAGTCAAATTATCAGCTGTTTATTGAACCCAAACGCAATGGCAGACGATGAACACCCCTCTGCCAGTGAGACCGCGTAGACATTTTGACTAGTCATGAACTTTAAAACGAGGTCAACCAATCAGAAAGCGCTTTGCCACGACTCGCTCAGCCGCTGTTTGGTGCCAAATCGTTTTGAACTTGTGATTCGGGCTGTAGGGGGGGCAAAATGGCTTTGTCTTTTACAAATGAAGAACAAATTAGGATAGTGTTTTGAAAAATACGGGAAAAGTACTCGTCATATTCATATGAAATTTTACAACCTAAAAGAAGAAATGTTCATGTATTACCTTGTCAGCGACAAAACCTACATGCCCGTTAGTTTTAGAAATATTTTACTCCAAAGAGTAAAAATCTATTTTTAACGGTCTTTTGGTAATTGTACGAGTTTTGTCGCTCGACATAATCTAAAATGACCTTTTTTCTAACTGTGTGCCAACTTTCAGTCATATTCATCGATAAACAGCGTCGTAATTAATTTTTTAAAATAGCATGTACCAAACGGCTTCGTCCCATATTTTGTCGCGAATTTGGGCACTTCGTGAGCGAAAAAGAGGCCCAAAGATTTGTGCGGGATAGTCATTGCTACCCAATACCGGACTTGTAGGTACTTTCATAGAATGCAATATCCTTCATTGGTGATTGAGGAAAAGTATATTTTTTTGTTGGATTGTGACGTAGAGTGCCTACATTATTGTGGTTATACATGTCCCTGATCAACAATTCTTGACAGTGATAAATCATATTTCAAAAAAGTCTGCTGGATTCGATTCTGATTTGATGCATATGACTGTCCTCTGTTGCGATGTTTCTGTGAATGTTTGCCGTGCTCCCAAATATAGAGCAGTAAAATTAGGTGCCCCAAACGTAAACAATAACAAGTTGCTTGTGATTTTCGTTAGGGACCGGAATAATTTACGCACAATATAGGTCTCCCAATTTTGTAGTTTGAGTTGTAGGCAATACACTTTCAGTATTGAAAATATGTTTACATAAAATCTAACAGTTGCAGAAATAGTAATATAAGGCTAAATTATTCTGAAAACCAGGCTCCGAATAATTCTCGTCTTGTTCACACCAGCGCAATAATTTACTCTGGTCTAAAAATAGATAGACTGTAACTTTTGATAAATTTTACCTTTTGTTCCATAAAATATCCATATCTAGACATTATTTGATGCATGATCGAGTATTTAGGAATATGTGTTTCTTTTGCCACCTAACAGCCAAATTTTAAAGGTTATTTTTTTCTATAATTTACATTGGAACTTGAGCTGTCAAGACATGAACATGTGGTTTGCCATGTGCTTCTTGACCTTTGTTTACGTTTGGGGCACCTAATTTTACTGCTCTATATGGAGAAACATGGGTGCTTACACTACAAATGACATTGCTGGTGATTTTGCGAGTACGATGAGGTGTAACTGCAGAAATAGACCCCTGTACCGGCAAAGTATTTTCTTAATGTGGTGTTGCATTTTCTGATAATTTAATACATATCACTGGAAAATATTAGACCGCCGTTGTTCTTTGTTTGGGTAAGCAAAGATTTATAAAATCTTGGAAATCTCCATTTGGAAGGTGATATAGATATTTTTCATTTTACACACTTCACCTTTTGGCCACAGTTTTTCCTACTGATCCCCTTATATAATAAAGAGCATGTTGGTGATACTCGCTTGGAGAAGAATGGGTCTGGACAAAAGGTAGCAAAGTCGGATCTGTTGCGTTGGGCCTTTCCCTTTATACAGTGGTGTTTTCAGCTTCCCCTATCATGGTGCTGTTACATTTGTCTGATGGAAATACACCTCTCTTCAATAGAAGATCTCTTAGACCCTATTTGAATTGGAGTGATGTGGAGTTGTTATTCCCTCCATGGCGATGTCGAATCCTGCTGAAAAATGAATCTAGCCGGTCCTGAACCAATCTGTAGGTCAGCATATATTTGTAGTCGTGTTTTTATTGATTGATGACAGACTTCCATGTACAAAGGATTTCCCAACAAAGTCAGTTTTCTTACTATCACAAATAAAGAGTTTTCCACTCACATCTTGTAATCATTTCATATATGCGATTACATTTAAAATAGTATTCACCTTTATTTTCATGCTACTCTTGGTAATGGGACTTTTTAATCCTTATCCGAAAGGGCCTCAGCAGTTACATATATGAGAGATTTTATCAAACGTTTTAATGAACTATGCTGAAAGATTTTGACATTCTAATTTTACATTCATCTTGTTTTTCTCAAAATTGGCATGTTTTCATTTAAAAACTCCTGTTTCAACCATTTTGTTGGCAACTGTGGCAAACAGTGATCACCCTCGTGTACAGTATCTTCCCTCAAAACAAACTTAGTGTAACTGAACTGAACGCAACTTTTCTTTTTCATATCTGTTGACAGCAAAATTTGCCGTGACTTAAAGATATCGTATTAAATGAAATGGACAAAATGCAACCAGTCAGTATAACCTTTTAAAACAATAAATATTGACAAAGAAAGATAGTACAAGATAACGATTTACGCATAACACAATATATGGGTATAATATATATGGTTAGTTAGCAATTTGTATCAAATTTATAGTCCCTTCCACAACCCGTGTGCCCGCGTTGAGGTGTATATCTTCAGAACCTTCTGATGGATGTTATAGAAAATAGGCTCAAACACTAGAATGTTTTGTGACATTAAGCCGATTTTTTTTCACCGGTTACAGTATCAAACTTTGAGATTTTTCTTGTTTACGGTATCTAAAAAGCGAAGGGTCTGGGATGAGTGAACAAATGGATGGTTTATAATAACACTATTATTACAGTGAATTGTGTTGTGATTACGATCACTGAACTCCCCAGAGGCTTGACCAGCGGTTTACGTTTCACGAGATTCATGAGTACTACTCACTAACCTTGCCACCCTGGGTTTAAAATGACACAGCAAATAGTAGTCTTTGTACACACTTGACATAAACAATTGTTTCATTTTAACAGTTGAAAGCCAGAGGCGTAGCTTCCTATTAAGATGTTTGCATTCATTAAAAAAAATGATAACAATATGGATTAAACATGAAAAATTGTCACAATGAGGAAAATTTTCAAGTATTTCTCCAGTGAGGCGAAGCGCGGTTTTCTTTTTCATGGCATTGGCGAATAGCCATATTATTAACAGATTGCCCACAACAAGGAACTCAGAATGGAGAGGACAAATTAATAATTATATCAATTTGATTATGCACCCCTTGTATTTGAAAACTGCGGTTCCTTTGAAATGTTATACTGTACAAAAATGACATGGATAAAGAATTTTAGATTCAGTTCCATTTCACATTATCAAATTCAAAGCCCCCTCCCCCTCCTCAGTGAACAAGAATGACAAACTTGTACGCTGCTCGATGAGTGACCAGTGGGTTTTGTGCGACCATTATGAGTTGTTTTGCTCAACAGTTGGTCGGGAATTATGTCTTTTTGAAAGACATTTCTCTTTCTCCTATTGAAGACGGGCGTAAAAGTTCGAGGATTCCCTGTTATTTGTTGTTTTGTTTTATTTTCTTGTTGTTTTTTTAACATCAATGTCTTTGTCTAGAAATGTATAAGTACCTCATGGGTTGTTTGTGTCTTCCAATCTATTACATGTTCGTTGTCCACCAGGGAAGAGCTAAATTGTAAACGCTGTGAGCATTTATCAACACTGTTAATTACTATTTAAGTGATATCTATTGTTACACTATTTCAAACACTTTTTAAACAACCCAAAATGATTTGCTAAGCTACGCCAATGAATGCAACTTTGTTGTGAATATCTTACACACGGGAAAGAGAATCAATACACCATTACTGTAAACATTATGAAGATTGAGTCATATTTTATTGCAAACGATGACAAGATCAAAGGAATTGGGCATTGTGAGAAAACTGTTTGTCGCATGCAAAAAATCAGGTCATTATATTTCGCAACTTTGAATGAATTTGCGATATCCCATGTGTACGGTACTTGGAACGGACTATAGTAAATAGGTATCATCAAGGCTAATATAATGCATAATAGCATTGTTTCCGTTATTGGTACCTGCGTTTTACCCCGTAATCTCGTTAGACGCAATGCAATTCCATCATTAGTGTGTCAGCATATTACATAGGCTACGGCATTGTCCCAGACTATTATTTCCGACCCCGATTGTTCAACATAGTTATCTTACGATTTATCTTTTCCTCGCTTTTATGGTGCGTGTCTTCACTCAACCATTCCTTGTGTTCTCGTTTGATTGGTCCTAGGACTGGGATCAGATTCGTGGACCAGGACTTTGAGGAATTTCCGAGACTTTTTCCATTGTAACTGACTAAAACGATTACAAGCTATTCATGAAGCCCGACTATGAAAAACGTAATTAGCGTTGTCTGGGACTAATAAATATCAAAATGATATGTGCTACTGGCTGGGGAAAGTAATTGTGCAGCGCTTAGAACATGGCAATATATAGATAAGCATCATATAAGTGGCATGGTTACCTATACTTATTTTTTTTAAATTACACACATTCACAAACAATTTTACACCCGCCAACTAGTCTCACACTATTTTCTCTCTCCTCTTCCCGCCCCTCTCTCTATTTCTTAGAGACAAATTTCGCTCCAGGTAGTTTGTGACGAAGACCTTATTTTCACCAACGTAGTCGCAAATTGGTCTGGCTCTGTACATGATGCCCCAGTGCTCAGGCTGTCACCACTGTTCGGGGCATTTGAAGGAAACCAGAGGCCTCTTCAATGGATCATAATTGGTGACAGTAGGTAAAGGTTCGCCAATGATGATGCATCTCAGTAATCGTCGTACTCTCAGAAAATGGCAGTACAATCATTTACACAGCGCAACTCGAGCTGTTTGCGAGCAGATCTACAACTCAAACCAACGAGAGCTTGTAAGGTCATTGTTGTCTGCGTAATGCTGCACAACGATCCGGACTTTCTTTGTCTCCCTCCACTACCTCCAGATTCTTCTGAGTCTGAATCAAGTTAGAGCGGCTCTGACTCTGAAAATGACATGGATGAACCCTGGCAATACAACAGAAAGAGGAAGGACAGTTGCCGGGACCGTTGTTCGGGACAGGATTATTATGAGCTTCTGAAAGTCTCCTTTGTGGGAAAAAACGATCAAAACAAATAAGAAGCAGAGATAGATATGATTTCTGTCATACTTTTCATGTGCAGCTGGAAGCTGGAAAAGTAACACATTTCTGTGACTTTTTGTCATACTTTCCAAGGGAATCCCCAGTTAAAAATAGATTGAAATCTCTAGTCTGAGACTCCGCACAAGTAGTCCTCGACTTGATAGTGATAGACAAAGTCTGACTCTATACATTGCTTGGTTTTAGTAGGCTCGGACTTTCCCACGTCTTGGACAATGAAGTATCAGACTTCGTTATTGTCCGAGACCATTATAGTCTCGATCCCTTTGTCATTAAGTTTGATGACATTGCATGATGTAGGTCTTGCTTCTTTTATGTCAATCCGTCTTAGTTTTATTTTGATTTATGCCACCAAAAGGTCGTGGTCTAAGGCAACATCAGCACCCCTGTGCACTTTTACATTCTGGCGAGATCTTCTAAAAGTTTTATTGATACATAGATGGTCAATCTGGTTTTCTGTTTTCTTGAGAGGAGATATCTATGTGGTTTTGTGTATGTCTTTATGAGGGAATACTTCTTCCCATCACAAAATCATTATCAGCACAAAGTCCTTATCAGCTCCATTTGACTTTACTAGCCACCACCACGAGTGGGGATACAGATACTGCAACGAGACTGGTAAAAAACTTCAAATATGGATGGACTGTAACGATCTGCACCTTGTATATGATCTTACGACCAAGAATATCTTCAGGGGCATCCGCCATAAGAAGGTGTATACTCCTGACCTAACCCTCGTGACGAAAGAAGCCAATGGAAATCCTTTGCAGGTTCAGCAAACAGTCCTCGACCTTCACGCCTAGGCAACACAGACCGCAACGTTACAACTGGAGTGACAATCCCGAGATTGCAGACTCTCCAACTCTGCAGGTGGCTAAGTGGGAGGAATTTTTTTCTCTATATTGAGCAGGTCTGCCCTGCTTCTCCTCCCAAGTAGGGAAAATACAAGGAGTACCAGCAGACCCGGTCCCAGGACGTAGCTGATAGATTACTTCAGTCTCTGGCAGAGAGAAGGAAGCAACGTTGGCAGGATATACTGAAAAAAATTGGATCCCAACCGGAATTTGCAAAGGCTGCTGCACCAGAAAGTGAGGCAGACACAATTGCCAAGAATATAAAGAACCGTAGCAAAAGAGTCTCGAATCAATCAGTCATTCGAGCACGGTCTCCACAAGGCATACCGTGCGATTTTGGACTCGCTACCTCCGGACGCAGAATCGAACTAGATTTCCCCGTTCAATCCCAAAGAAGTTGGTACAGCAACTAGCAATGTTAAGAATGGAAGAGAAGGGATTGATGGTAGATGTCCTGATATGATGACGAATCTGGGTTTAGGGAAGCCTAGATTGTTGCCATCCTGAAGCCAATGACGCTGGCGAAGGGAGGTAACAGTTACAGACTCGTATTACTTCTATTTACAAATGTCTGGAGCGTTTGTTACTGAACCGATAGGGGCTAGTTCTAGACGCAACCCTGCCACCCGAGCAGGCGGGCTTCAGGAAAAAGAGGTACACAGGAGCAGGCCATTGACCTTATGGAGCAGTTTTGAGCAGAACAGAGCATAAATGGTGCTGTATTCATAGACCTATCAGAGGTGTACATTACGGATGGTTGTGAAGGGTTAACGCTCAAACTTGCAAAAATTATCAGTTGCAAAAAGACTTTGAAGGTGTTAACCTTAATCCTAGGGGAAATTCAGTTCCATGTTGCACAACGATACACCACGAGCACAGTCAGGAAACTGAGGAATCGGGTCCCTCGGGGATCTGTTCTGACACAATGTTGTTAGCGGCATGCCGAACACTTCTTCCCTGAGGCTGGGATTTGCGGACTTTTAGGCATTCGTTACTCAAACTAAGTCATGAACCCATCTCGAGAGGCAACTCAGTGAGATGTTACGATCCTACTTTGATAAGAATGACACTTTAAAAAACAGTGGCACAGCATTCCATCTATGCAGTGGCTGGCACCCTCATACTGTACTTCCCCATCGGGGACCAGATTCTCCCAAATCCGAAGTACCATGGGTTTACGCTCGACCACAGCCTTACCTATCGGGTCCATCTCAAAGGAGTTGCCCGGAAGATAGAGAAACGAAACAGTCTTCTGAGGTAACTGGCGGGAAAGAACTTGGGGTGCTGATCAAACTTGAGCTTTTATATAGAGCAATATCCACTAAACGTGCTCAAAGCGCTTTACAATGGGTTCCTGGTCAACAGCAACACGAAATATGTAGACCGAGACATGACGCCTTTTGGGCGATATTACTATTTTTCCGACATTGACAAAGCTGTTTCCGGCCGGTAATCATTTTGCACCAGAACTCAACTATGCGCCGAGCGAAGCTCGAACCCAGGACCTTCTGATCCGAAAGCGAGTGTCATACCACTAGACCACATAGCGGCACAAGCACTTCTGAGGACTTTCGCCTGGCACTATGCTATTCCACCACGGAGTATTGCACTCCATTGTGGGGTAGGAGCAGGGACGTTGAGAAGGTTGATGTAAAACTTCGCAAGTCCATGTATATATAGGAACTCTGGGACAACGCCTCGATAATGGCGCAATCCAGCCCCTATCCCCTCAATGCCCGGCGGGAGACGATTACAACTGACTGGTTTAACCCTATCCTTACCAGCCATTTTCAAGATTTTCCCCAATACTTCACACCCAACTCACACAAAAATAGATTTTTTATCACTCAAACACAATAGCAGTAAAGTTCTTGCGATGCATAATTTCTTTAGTATAACATGCTCTACAACACACTGTTCATTTTCTTGAAAATGTTATGATGTACAAAAGAAATTTGAATAAGAAAAATGTTGGTTGTCTCGTAACGAATGTGACGATTTTCCTATAGTTGGTTTGGAGAGGGTTAAGACCGAGAGAAGTAATGAGGAAACACCTCTCAGGCGCATTGGGGACGATGCCCCCGTTTCGAGCCGAAACAAGTACCGGCAACCCTTGTACTTAAGCTTCCTTGACCGGAGAGCGCTGCGCATTAGAAATGGAAGTCGATTTGGACGAATTCATTCCCTCTTTTTCAAGGGAAGACTGGAATAACCCGGACGTCAGCCGCAGTGCAGCGCAGCAAAATGAGCTAAGGCGAGATGAGTTGCTCAAAGCCGCACAACGCAGCGTATGTTCGAACCATGTACCCTTCGGGTACAAAACAAAGACCGTACTTCTGAGCCACGCTGACCCAATCAGAAACGCAACTTAAATATTTTGTATCGGTCACACACACACACACACACACACACACAAACACACACACACACACAATACATACATACACATTGCAATTATGATAATCTGTGACAGATTGTAAAATCACAACTTAAATATTTTGTATCGATAATTAATACAGTACAACGTTTTCTAATCTATGACATATTGTAAAATCACAACTTAAATATTTTATATCGATAACCAACACAGTATAACTTTGATACTCTATGGCAGATTTTCGAAGCACAACTTCACTATTTGATTTGAAAATCAACACAGCACAAATAATAAATTTCTATATTTCTTTCATATCTCAGAAAATGCTTATTGCAAACCCATCTTTCATTCATTTGGACTTGAAAGAAATATAAAAATAAATCCCAGTAAAGAAAAGAATTCTACAAAAATATGAATAAACTCAATGTATTTCAAAATGAAAAAGAACCAAAGTTTAGAGTAGCGATTCAAAATAAAAAAATAAAAGAGCAAAGCGGACTCACCCGTCGTCGTGAAATTGTGAAGAGATTGATAGCTGACACTGACTGATAATTTATACACTCAAATTCAGCATGTGACAGACAGACTGTTTATTTTTCTAATTACATATTTTGTTAAGCAAATATATTTTTATCCAAACAGTCTCTAATTGGGAAATACTGATTTGCATCCCGATTGGTCGATCCCACGATTAAAAAGATGTAGAAAAATTGTGACCCTCCGCCTCGAAACGGTATTAAGTCGGATTTTTCAATTTTTGTTTTTTTTTTTTTGTACCCAATCATAGCTTATTTTATGCTTTAAAATTTGATACCAAATTTATAAAATTCTAATTCTTCATTGCCTAGATATGACCGTTTGAAGTAGGGAGAGTTTAAAAATCAAGTTTTGAGAAAATCGACTTTGATGTGAGGCACCATTTCCACGCACAGTCAAATCAATGGGCAAAGTTAACTCCTTAGATACGGGCATTGGAAATTTGACGAGGATATAAAATTTGCAGAGACTTCAATTTTCAATTTGACTCACAGGAATTTCAGGCACCACTCGGAGGAATTTCAATGCCGAAAGAGGAATTTCCGCACACAAAAAAAGGGAGTTTTGATGGTATTTGGTACCGTGTTTAAATATTGTATAGATCTAAATAGATAACTGATTAGAACTATATTATGATATATAAACACATTGCCAAATACAGCCCAAAAGTTTATTTATTTCAAATGAAGTACAGCTCCAAATCCTAATGGTAGTGATTGTAGTAATTGTGGTAGTGAGGATGATGTTGTGTTGGTGGTTGCAGTAGTAGTAG